>NC_057809.1:125084943-125095937 GCF_018294505.1 Triticum aestivum | reverse complement strand
GTTGTAAAGACGGTACGCCCCGTTGTGGAGAACTTTGGTGACGATGAAGGGTCCTTCCCAAGAAGGAGCAAGCTTGTGATGTTTCTTCTGATCCACTCGGAGAACTAAATCTCCTTCCTGGAAGGCTCGACCCCTCACATTTCTGGCGTGGAAACGACGCAAATCTTGTTGGTAGATGGTCGATCGGATCAGAGCCATCTCCCTTTCTTCCTCTAAAAGGTCGACTGTGTCCTGCCGCGCTTGTTCAGCTTCTGCTTCGTTGTAGATCTCAACTCGAGGAGCATTGTGGAGAAGATCACTCGGCAAGACTGCTTCAGCTCCGTAGACCAAGAAGAATGGAGTTCTTCCGGTCGATCGATTAGGTGTGGTCCGCAGTCCCCAAAGCACCGAGGGAAGTTCGTCGACCCACGCTCCAGCTGCATGCTTGAGATCACGCATCAGTCGGGGTTTCAATACCTTGAGAATCAGGCCATTGGCTCGCTCTGCTTGTCCATTCGTCTGCGGATGGGCGACTGAAGCATAGTCGACTCGTGTGCCTTGAGAGTTGCAGAAATCCCTGGATTCCTCCGAGTCAAAGTTCGACCCATTATCCGTAATGATGCTGTGCAGGACTCCATATCTGAATATCAGTTCCCTGATGAAGCTAACAACAGTACCGGCGTCAAGGTTCTTGATTGGTTTAGCCTCAATCCACTTGGTGAACTTGTCGACTGCCACCAGTACATGCGTGAAGCCACTTCGACCTGTTCTCAAAGGACCGACCATGTCCAACCCCCATACTGCGAAAGGCCAGACGAGTGGAATGGTCTTCAGAGCTGATGCAGGCTTGTGCGACATATTCGAGTAGAACTGACATCCTTCGCACTTATCCACTATTTCCTTTGCCATCTCATTCGCCTTTGGCCAGTAAAATCCGGCTCGGTATGCTTTGGCCACGATGGTCCGAGAGGACGCATGATGACCACAGGTCCCCGAGTGGATATCATTAAGGATGATTCGACCTTCTTCTGGTGTTATGCACTTCTGACCAACTCCAGTCGCGCTTTCTCTATATAACTGTCCTTTGATTACGGTAAAGGCTTTAGATCGACGGACGATCTGTCGAGCCTCTTCCTCATCCTCCGGAAGCTCTTTTCTCAGGATATACGCGATATACGGAACTGTCCAGTCGGAAATGACCACCAAGACCTCCATGACCAAGTTGACCACTGCTGGGACTTCAACCTCAGTCGGATCTGTGGCACTCTTGGGCTGTAGAGCTTCTTCGGTGAAAGGATCTTCTTTGACTGACGGAGTGTGTATATGCTCCAAGAACACACCACTCAGAATGGCTCCTCTCTTGGAACCTATCTTTGCTAGATCATCAGCTGCTTGATTTTTCAGTCGGGGTATATGATGGAGCTCCAACCCCTCGAACTTCTTTTCCAGCTTCCTCACGGCACTGCAGTATCCAGTCATGGCCGGGCTTCTCATGTCCCACTCCTTCATCACTTGGTTGACCACTAAATCTGAATCGCCATAAACCATCATGCGACGGACGCCGAGTGAAATGGCCATGCGCAATCCGTATAAGAGGGCCTCATACTCTGCCTCATTGTTGGAGGAATCAAAGTGAATCTGGAGCACATATCTGAGCTTATCTCCTCTGGGGGAAACCAGGACAACCCCAGCACCGGAACCATTCAACATCTTAGAGCCATCAAAAAACATGGTCCAATGCTCCGAGTGAACTTCAGTCGGCTGCTGCTGTTCAATCCGCTCGGCGAGGAAATCTGCTATTGCCTGGGACTTAATGGCTTTCTTTGCCTCAAACTTGATATCAAGGGGAAGAAGTTCAATCGCCCATTTCGCCACTGACCAGTTGCATCTTTGTTGTGCAAAATCTCTGATAGTGGAGCGTCGCTGACGACTGTGATGGAATTATCAGAGAAATAATGAGCAACCTTCTTTGTGGTCATGTATATTCCATACACAAGCTTCTGATAATGAGGATATCTCTGCTTGGATGGAGTCAAGACTTCAGACAAATAATACACTGGGTGCTAAACTTTGAAAGCTTTTCCTTCTTCTTCCCGCTCGACCGTAAGCACTGTACTGACGATTTGTCCTGTGGCTGTGATATAAAGCAACAGAGGCTCTTTGCTGATTGGAGCAGCAAGCACCGGCTGGGTGGAAAGCAGAGCTTTTAGCTCGGCAAACGCTGCATCAGCTTCTGGAGTCCACTCGAACTTGTCTGCCTTCTTCATTAGTCGGCAAAGAGGCAATGCCTTTTCACTGAGTCGTGAGATGAATCGACTTAATGCGGCCAAGCATCCAGTAAGCTTCTGGACATCGTGCACTCGCACAAGGCGTTTCATTCGGAGAATCGTGCCGATCTTTTCTGGATTAGCGTCGATCCCTCGCTCGGAAACGAGAAAACCGAGTAACTTGCCACCAGGTACTCCGAATGTGCACTTTGATGGATTGAGCTTGATATCATACCTTCTGAGGTTGGCAAATGTTTCGGCGAGGTCAGCGAGCAGGTCGGAACCTTTTCGTGACTTGACGATGATATCATCCATATACGCTTCCACATTCCGACTGATTTGAGTGAGTAGACACTTCTGAATCATTCGCATAAATGTGGCTCCGGCATTCTTGAGGCCGAATGGCATGGTGATATAGCAGAAGCACCCGAATGGAGTGATGAAAGCTGTTTTTACCTCGTCGGGTCCGTACAGACGGATCTGGTGGTACCCGGAGTAGGCGTCTAGAAAAGACAATCTCTCGCATCCCGCGGTCGAGTCAACAATTTGATCTATGCGAGGGAGAGGAAAATGATCTTTCGGGCAGGCCCCGTTGATGTGCTTGAAATCAATGCACATTCAGAGCGATTTGTCCTTCTTAGGAACCATGACGACATTAGCGAGCCATTCGGAGTGGTATATCTCTCGGATAAATCCTGCCGCCAACAGTCGAGCCACTTCCTCACCAATGGCTTTTCTATTCTGGACGGCGGACCGCCGAAGATGCTCTTTGACTGGTTTTGCTGATGAGTCGACTCTTAGGAGATGCTCAGCCAGTCCCCTGGGAACACCTGGCATGTCAGCGGGCTTCCATGCAAAAATGTCCCAGTTCTCACGGAGGAACTGGATGAGCGCTTCTTCCTATTTCGGGTCGAGTGTTGTGGAGATGTGGGTCGGGGCTGCATCGGGGTCGGTCAGGTGAATGTGAACAGGCTTCGTCTCACCGGACGACTGAAATGCAGATTCTGTGGCGGGTTTCTTGGATCGCAGCAAATCACTCGGATCTGCGTTTTGCTTGTATTCTTCAAACTCGACCGCTGTCACCTAGGAATCAGCAATCTTTGAGCCCTTCTGAAAGCACTCTTCTGCCTTTTTCCGATCACCGGTGACAGTGATCACTCCTTTGGGGCCGGGCATCTTCAATTTGAGGTACACGAAACATGGTCGAGCCATGAACCGTGCATAAGCTGGTCTCCCCAAAATGGCATGATATGCACTCTGAAAATCCACGACCTCAAACGTCAACTTCTCTTTGCGAAAATGTTTCGAATCGCCAAACACCACGTCCAGAGCTATTTGGCCGAGTGACTCAGCTTTCTTCCCTAGTATAACTCCATGAAAGCTCATGTTACTGGTGCTCAGTCGGGACATCGGAATGCCCATTCCTTTCAGTGTGTCTGCATACAACAAATTCAGCCCGCTACCACCGTCCATCAGCACTTTTGTCAGTCGAGTGCCTTCGACAACTGGATCGACCACCAAAGCTTGCCTCCCAGGGGTGGCAATATGAGTCGGGTGATCAGATTGGTCGAATGTGATGGGTGTTTGGGACCATCTCAGATAATTTGCTTTTGCTGGGGTAACCATGTTCACCTCGCGGTTAATGACTTTCAATCGACTCTTGCTTTCCACATCTGCAAAGATCATCAGAGTGGAGTTGACATGCGGATATCCTTCCTCACTGTCTTCCTTGTCTTCGGCCTTGTCCGACTCCTTTTCCTTGTCTTTAGACTGTTTTCCTTGAAACTGCTGGATCAGGAGTCGACATTGGCGAGTGGTATGCTTTGGGTAAATGATATTCCCCTCTTCGTCTTTCTTCGTGTGGATGTGACACGGCATATCCATCACGTTGTTCCCTTCTTTATCCTTTACCTTCTTAGGGTTCCAGGATCCTTTTGGTTTCCTTTTAAACTTTACATGAGTCACGGCCAGAGCCTCTCCAGGAGCTGCCGGTTCAGCCTTCCGCTTCTGTTTCCGACTGGTGTTTCCCTTCTCCGACTGGCTCGGCTTGTGCTTGCCGCTTCGGAGTCGGTCTTCTTCTTCGCCGTTGGCGTACTTGGTAGCAATTTCCATCATCCGACTCAAGGTCATGTCTCCGGTTCGACCAAATTTCAAACTCAATTCTCTGTTCTTGACACCATCCTTGAAGGCGCAGACTGCCTGATGATCAGACACATTCTCCACAGTATGGTGCAAAGTGATCCATCTCTGAACATACTCCCTGAGAGTCTCATTGGTCTTCTGCACGCAGACTTGCAGCTCCGTCAATCCAGCCGGACGCTTGCAAGTTCCTTCAAACGTTCTGACGAACACTCGGGACAGATCTTCCCAAGTGTAAATGCTGCTAGGAGGTAACTGATTCAACCACGCTCTGGCAGAACCTTCCAACATGAGGGGCAAATGCTTCATGGCCACCTCGTCATTCCCACCACCAATCTGAACCGCCACTCGGTAGTCCTCAAGCCAAGTTTCAGGCTTAGACTCACCGGTGAACTTGCTGACTCCTGTTGCCAACCTGAAATTGGGAGGAATCACTGCGGCTCTGATAGCTCTGCTAAAACATTCCGGACCAGAAACGTGCACTCAACTGCTCATGGGCGCATCTCTGTCGAGTCCACCTCGATGGGCTCTGTTCCGGTCGACCAAGCCTTGCACGATAATGGATCGCGCGTCGAAGCCTGGTTCTCTGGGGTCGACTGGAACTCTTCGCCCCGCACTGAGCTGACGTCTGTCATCTTGCTGCCGAGGAGCGTAAGACCCACCCCTCGGAGGGGAAGTGGGCACTCGACGCCTATCATCTCGGTCGTGTCGGTCTCCATATTGGTCTCGCCGATTCTCGCGCCCTTCACGCCGCGGAGGCGATCTGGGACTGTGAGCCGACTGAACCGTATTCGCAGCGACGGATCGACTGTGAATTCTGTTGCGCGACTGCGACACGGCTGAATTCTGATCTCCTGCTGCCCGGAGCAGATCCCTGATCTGCATCAAGCCTCTGCCAGCTTCCGACTGAGAGGGCTGGATGGACTCTGCTATACGGGTCGCAGCTGCTAAATTCTGGATTGGGGTTCGATATACCTGAGTCGGCGGGAAGAGTTGACGTCAATTGGCGTCGGGAACTCGTTGCCGCGCGCGCTCGTCGAGTGCTCGCTGAAGATTCTCCAGGCGAGCGCGTTCGGCCAAATTGGCCAAACGTGCCTCCTCCAAGGCGCGAGCCTCGGGGGTTTCTCCTACGATGGGAGTATGCAGGGCATCCATGTTCCTGCGGCGAAGTTCCTCTCTTTGCAGAGAGTCGAGTGGCTCGGGCTGGTACTCTTCGTGGTCTCATGCGGGGTCGCCTCCGTCGCCTGCCCCACCATCACGGGCGAAGCCAGGGGGGCTGCGAGGCCCGTCGACCATCAGGATTTCCGCTGCTGGATCGCTGCTATCGCATTCGGATGCATTCGAACAGGCCGTAGAGAGATTCGTCGGGCTCGATTGCCGCAACTTGGGTGGTGGCCGTCTGGCGAGCCACCGCGTGTCTCACCCACCGCTGAAGCCTCGACCGACCCAAGCGCTTGCGCTGGCGGGAGACCGGGAGGGTGGTCGATAGGGGAGTCGACCGATATGGGGTCGACGGTTGCCGCAGCAGAACGCCGTGGACACATGCGCGAAAATGCGTCACACCGCGGACGGGGAGCGCATCGACGTCGAGTGGAGCCTCCTGGAGCCAGGCGGAGTCGTCGGTGATGAAGGCGAGAGCACCGAGACGAATCTCTCGACCCTCGACCAAAACTCCAGCAGCTACCATGATGAAAGTACTCGGAAGAATCACAACTTCTCCACAAAATCGCTAAAACACCGGCCCCACGGTGGGCGCCAACTGTCGTGGATCTAAATCTGACAGTAGAGTGGGGGGTAGGTATGGAGAGGCAAGGTCCTAGCTATGGAGAGGTTGTAAACACAAGAGATGTACGAGTTCAGGCCCTTCTCGGAGGAAGTAAAAGCCCTACGTCTCGGAGCCCGGAGGCGGTCGAGTGGATTATGTGTATATGGATTACAAGGTGCCGAACCCCTCTGCCTGTGGAGGGGGGTGGCTTATATAGAGTGCACCAGGACCCCAGCCAACCCACGTAATGAAGGGTTTAAGGTACATTAAGTTCGGGGCGTTACTGGTAACGCCCCACATAAAGTGTCTTTACTATCATAAAGTCTACTTAATTACAGACCGTTGCAGTGCAGAGTGCCTCTTGACCTTCTGGTGGTCGAGTGAGTCTTCGTGGTCGAGTCCTTCAAGTCAGTCGAGTGAGTCCCTCGTAGGTCGACTGGAAGGTGATCTCTTCTAAGGGTTTCCTTGGGCAGGGTACTTAGATCAGGTCTGTGACCCTACCCTAGGTACATGACTCCATCAATGTCCTATATGGGAATTATGCAATGCCATCCTATTTAACCAGGCATCATATATTTGAATGATATCCAGCCCATCCTTTTCTTCATTGAATTTCCATTTGTCGACAATGTTTGTACATTAAACTACTCTTCCTGTGAATCATCCATTTGAGTGGGTGATGGAAAAAGCTAGAATGAAAACAAGTCCTTCAGAGCAGACAGTGCTACCTGTCGAAGCAGATCTCTTGCTGGGTCCTGATAGCTCCTCATAGATGGATTCCGAGACAGATGACCAGTCCTATTCCCCCACCGAGGTGTATGCTCTAACTTGGCATGGTTCTACTGCTCATATCATGCATAGGGTGTCTTGCATTGCATATTTTAGACATCATATACACAATATTCAACACCATGTTCTTAGTTCAGACATCATATATGTGAATGCCCTCCGCTTAGCATATAAATCACATATGTGAATTAAATCATGCGATCCTGGTTACTTAGATAACATGTATGTGAATTATGTCATGCGATCCTTTTTAGTTAGTCATCACATCTTTTGAATTATGTTATGCTATGCTATCCAATTTAGACATCATATATGTGAAATTATATCATGCTATCCGTTTTAGTTAAAAAATATACATGTCAATTATTTAATGCCCTCTTTTTTCCACACTATCTATTGCATCCGTCTCTCATACAATGTATGTAGATTCAATTATGTTTCCTGTTTATCAACCTTTGAATTGGAGCGGGTGATGGCTGTATCTAGTGGAGTAAAAAAACGGTCTTCAAATGAAACACTGCTACCTCCTGGTGGAGATAGCACGCCGGTTGTATATGCACGAGAACCAGCCCTACCACACATAACCCAGACTCTCGCAGATTTTACCCCTACTGCAATGGACAGAGAACCAGCTTCACCCAATCTAACCCCAACCCCAGCAGATAGTAACCCAGTTCCTATTGACACAACACCATCTCTGCCACAGAGCTCCCAAACAAGATCAGTTAGTAAGGCAGCTCCAGTGCCCAAAGCGCCAGTACTACCACGGCGAACCCCAACTCCACCAGTTAGTACACCTATTCCTGTGGAGGAAGCACAACCAGCCATTCGTAGTTTAGCATCTATCGCATTTGATGTTGTTAAATCCTATCTGCGTATCTTCCCATCATGGAAATATTATACTGAAGATGAAGGAAAATGCCAGTTGCAGGTATTTGTCCAGGAGTTATGTGTCAGTAATGTTATTCATTGCAATTACTTTTCTTTGTCCCATACATTCTACCTCCATGATGGTTATAATACAACAAATTTTCCCAATTTTATCTATAGAGAAGGACCGATTTGGAAACTCAGGATGAGGTAACCTGTGCTAATACCTCTGCTATCTTCAAGAATGCTTGGTGGCAGTATCGGAATTACCTAAAGAAAACATACTTTACTGGCAAAGAAACTCATCAAATTCCCTTACGTTCTCCTGAGACACATTACTGGACGATGACTGGGAATGCCTTGTTCTTTACTAGTCCCGAACCAAGAATGTGGTAAGGTCTATGAGCTCATTTTATTTTAAGTACTATATGCTTGCGTCTTACTGTATTCTTTTCATGTAGAACAAGTGCTTAAACCTGAAGAACAACTGTTCTCATTTAATATTCCATTGCTATCGTCCATACTGCTTTGCTCTTGTATCACTGTATTTACTCATACAAACTTATTTTTAAATTTAACTATCCAATGGAAACTCCAATGGCACAACAGGTATGTTTACGCATGTTTCCTTAACATGTTTGCTCTTATAAATAGCTCTATTGATTTCAATTTCAATTGTGTATATAGTTGAATTCTCATATCATGCACATTAATAGCATCATAACAGGGCCAATAGTGTTGTTGTACATGTAGACCTGTGGTACCCATCTGAAATCTTGTTGTGCCATTTAGTTTCCCACGCTTTGTATTCTTTCAGTGCTGCTTTCTTTTGAACTGATATGATTTGAACTGTGTCTCTATTTTGATTTGGCAAGACAATGCAGTGACCATAGGAGATATATATATGTTTGTCTGATGCTTTTATAATGTACTACTTGGCAATACAAGACTTGGTAGTTTAATATGTCCACCTTACTAATGAACTGGTTCACCGAAATGTGTTTCATATAGTAGTACATGCTAAACATGTTATGTGTCTTCTTGTTTCTTCTTTTAGAATGCTAACAGAATATTGGGGAAGAGTGCCTTATTAAGCAATGATAAAGGAAGTAATGCAGATAAGGTTCAGGATCGTGAGACATCCTTGTTGGTCTCCAACAAAGCTGATAAAACAGCTAAGGAAAACTATCTTGAAGACAGTGAGGCAACCCCAAAGTCCTATCTTAGTCTACTGTTAGAGTTACTAGCCACTACCGCTTGCATAAGCTATTCAAACTAACTGTCTGAATCAGTTCGGTTTCTTGAGTCTCAACTACAAGCTGAAAGACACCGATCAGCTGTGCTGCGACAAGAAGCATAAGGATTGCGGAATTCCCTGGAGCATTCAGATGCATACTTTCTGGTGCAACAGCAAGCATTGGAGGATTTTAGCGCCAGACAGGACAAAGCTAATAAGCTTGCTAAGCTTATTGCCAGCATGGTGGTACCCAGGATAATGTTTCTTGAGCTCTTCTGAAGTTGTTTCAGTTATGGACTTGTTTTGCTGCTATGTTTATTTGCACTGGTGGCCAATTTTGATGGCCAGTGTATGTAATATGCTGCTTTGTTCCCTATATTTGCACTGGTTGTGAAATTTGATGCGTAGTGGATGTAATATGTGTAATAGCTGTAATGGCTAGCGTTAGTTGCTTGCTTATTTATTTTAGTGGCCACAATAACCTAGTTGTGGTAACTAGGCCACAATAATCATGGCAACACACGGACTGTTGTAACCATGGGCCTCCTGCGGGCCGTAGGATCTGTGGGCCTTCTACCGCCGTAGGATCCATGGGCCTTTTACGGGCCGTAGGATCCATGAACTTTCTATGGGCCGTATGATTCATGGGCCTTCTACGGGCCGTAGGATCCATTGGTCTTCTACGGGCCGTAGGATCCATGGGCCTTCTACAGGCATATAATCATTTCGCCAAACATGGGCCGTACTATTCGTGGATCATAACGGGTCGTTAATAGGCCGTATTTGATAACGCTATGAAAACAGCCCAACGGGTTAACGGGCCACAAACGGGCCGATGGTAACCACGGGCTGTATTTGGCCAACAAACTGAACTGGCCAGTAACGGACCATATCTAACCGAATTCAAGAAATGAGCCCAAGAATAAATGGGCCCTTGGAAGGCCGAAAGTTAACACAGGCTGGAAACGGCCGACGGAAAAATGGGTCGTTAATGTGTATAAACCGATACACTGTTCATTATGGGCCAGTTTCATGTCGGGCCTTTAATGGGCCGAGAGTTACAAAGGGCCTCATATGGGCCGAAAGACATCATGGGACATACATGGGCCGGAAGTTACAACGGGTTGGAATCATATTGGACGGCCCAAATGAAGGTACTTGGCTTAATTCCGATAGGCCGTAACATGTCGGTAGTAAGCGGGCCGTAAATGGGCTATATACGAACAGGTCGTTAACAGGCTTTCTGTGGGCCGGCCCATTACCTTTTGACCAAGTCAAACGGGCCGACCTTTTCACTGGAATGGGCCTCTGTTGGGTCGTGCCACGCGTCGACATATCATAGGCACCTCATGTCCAATGAGTGGATGACATCTGTCCGAACGGTGAGCCGACACGTGTTTCCTTCGGCCAATGAGAATTTTACATGTGGAAAATTCCTATTGGTCCGGGCTGTTAACGGGTTATCGGATCCAAAACCGGACCCGATAGATTAACATCGTCCCGTTATGGTGGATGCCACGTGTCGGTCACCCTTGATGAAAGCACTTCTATGATGCGTGATTTATCGTCATGGAAGTGGACACTTCCGTGATGATAATTTTGGTAATGTCATGGAACACTTCTACGACAGCACATGTATGACTATCTTCATTCTGTCATAAATTTGTCATGTATGTACATGCATGACAGAAAACGTGACCTACTGTGACAAACACGTATCATCACAGAAGTGTCTTTTTTTGTAGTGTAAGCCGGGGGCCAATAAGGGACTAATCAGTGAATCGGACTTTTAACTGAATATATCTGCAACCCATCTATCGTTAGGTTATCTAGGGCCATATGTAATATATCTGAGGCTACATAGCAACATGCACTGTACTTAATGTCTAAATATGCAATCCTGGGCTACATAGCAACAAGGAAGAGTGTTACATAGAAGATCATCAAC
>NC_057809.1:125059978-125084621 GCF_018294505.1 Triticum aestivum | reverse complement strand
GCAACAACAACAGCAGCAGCAGCAGCAACAACAACAACAACAACAACAACAACAACAACAACAACAACAACAACAACAACAACAACAACACCAACAACAACAGCAACAACAACACAACCTTGTGTGGATACTCAACTTAGCTAGAGGTTAGAGTTAGTTTCTAGCTCATGACTAACCCTGGACTAACTCCATCCAAAGAGTTGTTTGGATGGCAGGGTTAGATTGACAATAAATGCACTAAGAGAACTAGCTCCAAATAGCACCTCTTGGGTTTGATAGTTTTTTTGGGTGGGTTATAGATGCAACTAGCTCAAACTAGCCCTCATGTTTAGATATACTTTAGGGCTATTTGAGCCCGAACTAGCTCAAACTAATTGTAACCCATGGATACAACAACAGTTAATCAACCGATAATTTGTAAGAATGCACTAAACTCCTTCTGGCCCATAATATAAGATGTTAATTCATCTAATATGTAAGTATATTGGATGTTATAAGATATTATAAAAGAGTGTTGTACTACATCATTGTGCAATTGTTGTTTAGCTTCTAATATTAACTTGGTGCTTTTAGGTACATATGTCATTGGTAAAGATCCGCGCTTCAACCCTGTCTTCGTATGGGGCAATGAGATATCGATGAACTAGCATCAAGTGAGGAAGTTAATAAAGATTGTTAGTAAAATGGGTTCAAAGATGGCAATTAAACTATTTGTTTACACTTTATCCAAGACAACAACGAACTGCAGGATGGTAAGTAAGAACTCTGCAGCCTTCTTTTTACTGCCCATAATGAGTTGTGTTAGATGACAATGTCTGAATCTTTTTCCTTTGCAGCGGTTGCCAAAGCAGTTTACTCAAGATTACCTCTCAAACTACATGATTGGTGGGCATGCAAAGGTTAACGTATTTCTACCAGAACACGATGATTATCTAGATGTTTTCATGAAGATCATGAAGGATGGGCGGTCGGCCATCACAAGGGGTTGGACTAGAGTCGTGCGTGCCGTCTGCATGGAGGAGGGCACAATATGGGCATTCCGCTTCACCTTGTTTAGCAACCAGAATGTATTTTGCCTCTTTCTTTACCGTCTTTAATAGTACAAGTATACAACTATGGTTCATCATTCTTTATTTGGTTCTTATGTAATTCTTGAACATATGTACCTATGAATCGAATAATGCATTGGTTGTTTGAACCTGATGGATATGAATAAATCTGTAGCATACATTCAAATTCAAATTCAAATCTGGTACAATTTGAAATTGCAGCAATTAAATTATGGTGAAATTACGCTCTCCAGGTCATTATGGCACACACGGTTGTTAAAACACAAAAGTTTGCGATATACACCATAATCCGAGACGGTTCACAGAGAGGAAACGTGTGCAAGCTTGCACACAGTTGCCGTTTGCAAAGCGTGTGCGATGTCAGACAATATCACAAATGGTGCAGGCAAACTAAACGTTTGTGTTAGTTGCCTTATCGTACACGATTCGCAACCATGAACTATTTCTGATGAAGTATGCATCGTAAATGTTGCACCATAGAATAGCGTGTGCGATAGTTATCGTGTACCACGATGTTACGACGGTCCGACGTTTCGTAATCCTGTCCGCAGTCATACGACGATTAGCTAATCTTCTTAATTAGTTATCACATACGGTTTGGGAAAAGCGAATGTGTGTGATTGTATGCTTATCATACACGTTCTATAATAGTGAACTGTTTGTGATGGGCTGCACATCGTAAACATAGCACCACAGAATACCGACTGTGATGGCAATGCAAGCACAAACGAGTAGGAGTACTGTAGGGTCCCTATCCCCGACGGTTTCTGGGTCATGTGGGAAGGACCCCCTATAGCACCAACGCGTACCAGTGTAAGGATAGAGATAATCTAGAGAAATTATTATGCAAGTATAAAGAAAAATCTTTGAATGCTAGAATGCAATATGATATTAAGTTTGCTACCTCACCTATCTTTATTGATGATAAGGATTATGAATTCTCTGTCGACCCAGAGTTAATTACTTTGGCTGAATCTGATCCTTTCCATAGTTATGAAATTGAAACTGTTGTGGCACATTTTATTAAGTTGAGTGACATAGCCACCCTTTTTACTCATGATGAGAAGACTCGTTATTACTATATTCTCAAATTATTTCCGTTCTCATTAAAGGGTGATGCTAAAGCTTGGTACAATACTCTTGCAACTGGCTCTATGCGTAGTCCCTAGGATATGATTTATTACTTCTCTGAAAAATATTTCCCTGCTCATAAGAAACAATCTCCCTTGCAGGAAATATTTAACTTTGTGCAAATTAAAGAAGAGAGTCTCCCACAAGCTTGGGGGAGGCTTTGCCAATTACTTAATGCCTTGCTTGATCATCCTCTTAAGAAAAATGAAATAGTTGATATCTTCTATAATGGACTAACTGATGCTTCTAGGGATTTCCTAGATAGTTGTGTTGGTTGTGTTTTCAGAGAACGAACTGTTGGGCAAGCTCAAGAATTATTGAATAACATATTGAAAAATTATGATGATTGGACTCTTCCTGAACCATCGCCTAAACCCACTCCAAAGAAGAGGGGCATCTTATATCTTAGTCCTGAAGATATGCAAGAGGCAAAGAAATCTATGAAGGAAAAAGGTATTAAAGCTGAGGATGTTAAAATTTTGCCTCCTATTGAAGAAATACATAGGATTAATACACCACCACTGCCTAAGGTGGTAGAGGTAAATTCTCTAATGAAGTTCAGTGATAATGACAATCCTCACAATATGCACCCTAGCCAATGCCTTTATGAGTTTGAAAACTATATTAGAAAACAAGATCACTTCAATGCAAATGTTATGAAACAATTGAAATACAATTCCGATATGATTGCTCGCTTGAGTGACTTGTTATTTAGAATCTCAAATGATGTTAGAGGTGTTGGAAACCTTGCTTCTATGGTACAAATCCAGTTAGAAAAAGTTGCTAAATCACAAAGAGAATTGCTTGATGAAATGAATAGCAACATACATGACTTTGCTGTTAGAGTTGCAACTAGAGGAGGTAAAATGACTCAGGAACCACTTTATCCTATGGGACACCCAAAAATAATTGAACATGATTCACAAAGGAACAACACCACTGCACCTAGTCCTTATAAAAAGAAAAAGAAGAAGAAAAATGAGAGGACTTTACATGCTCTAGTGGACCTGAAGTAGAAAAACCTCCTGGTAATGATAATGAAATTTCTATCTCTGATGCTGAAACTCAGTCTAGTAATGAACACTCAACTTCTGATAATGAAAAAGATAATGATGAGGTGCATGAAAACACTCAAACAAATAGTAAAGAACCAGACAATGATGTTGAGATAGAACCACCAGTTGATCTTGATAACCCACAACGTAAGAATAAAAGATATGATAAAAGAGACCTCATTGCTAGATAACACGGTAAAGAAAGAGAACCATGGGTTCAAAACCCTATGCCCTTTCCACCTAAGTCAACTAAAAAGAAAGATGATGAAGAATTTGAACGCTTTGCTGAAATGCTCAGGCCAATCTTTTGCATATTCGCTTGACTGATATCTTGAAAATGCCTCCTTATGAAAAGTATATGAAAGACATCATCATCAATAAGAGAAAAATACCGGAAGATGAAATATCCACTATGCTTGCTAATTACACTTTTAAAGACGGAGAGCCTAAAAACATGGAGATCCGGGAATACTAACTATACCTTGCTCTATCAAAAAGAATTATGTGAAAACTGCTTTATGTGATTTAGGAGCTGATGTTAGTGTTATGCCTTTCTCTTTATATAAAAGACTTGATTTGAATAAACTCACACCTACTGAAATATCTTTGAGAATGGCTGACAATTCAACTGCCATACCTATCGGTATATGTGAGGATGTGCCCGTTGTTGTTGATAATGTTACTATTTTGACTGACTTTGTTATACTTGAGATGCTCGAGGACGACAACATGTCAATTATCCTTGGTAGACCCTTCTTGAATACTGCAGGTGCTATTATTGATTGCAATAAAAGCAAGGTCACTTTTCATATCAATGGTAATGAGCATACGGTGCACTTTCTGAAGAAACAATTCCATGTGAATGGTATTAATGTTATCAAAAAATCTTCGACAATCACTATTGGAAGTTTTTCAAATACCTATACCCATTGCCAAAAAGAAATATGGAATGCCTATTGTTGGGGACATTCATGTCCTCATTGAGGTAACTTAGTGATTTACGAAAGTTCTTCGGTTTCATGCTAATTGAAAGTGGTTATTAATAAGACCTGATCAATCTTATTATTGGATCATTTTTGAGAGGTATGAAGTTGATCAATTTAGTAAGCAGTACCTTCCGTCCCTACCTTTTGTTTTTTGTTTTTACTAGTTAAATAAAATAAAATGCCATGTTTTGTCTGTTTTCTGAATTTCCCGTGCAATAACAAATGATCCAAAAATAAAAGTTCTCGGAATGCTCTGAAAATTTACTATGATTTTTTCTGAATATTTAAGGATTTCTGGTGCAAATAATATCAGAGGGACGTGCACCAGGTGGGCACAACCCACCTAGGCGCGCCAGGACCCCCAAGCGCGCCCTGGTGGGTTGTGGTCCCCACGTGGGCCCCTCATTTATCTCTTCACACCACATCATCACCTACCTCCAGAAAAAATTCTCCATTGCTCTCTCTCTCTCTCTCTCATGTTCTTGCTCTCAAACCCGCGGATTTCGATCTCTTTGCTTGAAGCTCCGTTTCTGAAACTGTTTCGGCGGATTGTTGCTTGGTGTGTGACTCCTCCATTTGTATAATTAGTTTTTGATTTGGTGGTTTATATTTTGAATAATTAGCTACTCTTGGTGCTACTGTAGATGAGCTTGCATGTTGAATTCTTAGTTCTAAGTAGTTTAAATGCTTACTATGGCCTCTATGTATCCCTATGAGTAGTTTCTATCAATCTTGTAAAGTTTTGTTGAGAAAATTTTGTGGACTAAAAATTTCAGGATTGTTGTTCATAGGAAAAGGATGAATATCTTTAGGAAGTTTGCTTCTAAGAAGAACTCCAAGGGAGTTATTGGGGAGTCGTCTGACAGTGATCTCCATACCCGGAGGTTGGCAGAAATACGGCCGTGCGAATGGCCGCATACCATATTCATGGAAGAGGCTGGAATCCTTTAGGGGTATACACAATATGCTGCTAATGTCGGCCTCACCGACTTCATCGCAGCTGAATGTGAACAGTATCATCTCCTCACAAACACATTTGTTCAAAGTTTTAATTTCCTTCCTAGGAATAATCCTCCTGAGGTGTAGTTTAATTTATATGCTGAAACCCGTCAGATACCACTTACTGAATTTTGTGACATATGCATGATCCCTTATAACGGGGGCTTAGTTGAGCCTAGGCTGACAGAGTTTGAGGCCTTTTATCATACCTTGACAGTGGGAGTTGAGAGAGGGGTGTCGGATATCACTGTCACTGGCTTGCATTTTCCTGATGTTCATTACTTTGCTCTTTTCATTGCAAAATGCTTGCTTGCTAGAGAGAAGGTGGGTGCACTCAGTTCACCAGACCTTGCCATTTTATGTCGTGCACTAGAGGGTGACAACACTTATAGCTTGGGAGCTATCGTGGCACGTTGCCTCCACATTAATAAGTCCAAGGGTAAAATACATGGTGGGATTTTTGCTACTTGTTTGGCAGCTGAGTTCGAGGTTGAGATATGCCCTCATGATTACCCTCTGACCAAGGTTTACCTAGATGGCGCGGCCATGGATCACCATCATTTTACTGATATTGAATATCCTAACATCCCTATCCATATAACCTAGTTTTCAGCGTTATCACTCGTGATGTTATTCCATTGCCTGCTCCTGCTTTGTTTGATCATGTTGCCAGGGGCGGATACATGATTATGCCTGTGGACATCATCGCCTACCGGAACGATCAGGCTGTAGAGGAGGAGGAAGAGCCTCAGTAGTGGGACCAGTGGATGCCCGCTCCTCAGTACCCCAACTACTACCCATGTTTCTGATTGATTACCAAGTTAGGCACAAAGCCTAAGCTTGGGGGAGTACGTGTTTCTCACTGACATTACATTCATGTTCACTTATTCCAGTTGTCGGTGTTCACACTTTTTCATTGTATCATCCATTCTTAATTTTATTTTCTTGTTTTCTTCTTGTGTGTTTGAAAAACCTTAGAAAAACCAAAAAAAATAGTTGTAGTTAGTTTACTTTCTATGCATGCTTAGCTGTAGTATTAAAAAGAAAACCCAAAAAGATTTCCTTGTTCTTCTATTGCTTGTTGGGAGCTTTCCCGTGCAAATGGTTTTTCTCATTTTGCTTTTCCCTTTTATTTGCTTGTTCAAGAAAAGCAAAAACTCCAAAAATATTTTAGTGTGTTTCTCTGAAGTTGTTTTCTTTTTATTCGAGTCTTACCGAGGAGAAGACCATGAGAAAATGTTGAGTAACTCTCATATGAATAATTGTTGATCTAATAAAGAGCCCATTTTACCTTGTCTTCTCCTATTGAATAAAATGTTTTGCAGATTCCAGCTTAGTCCACGGCACTCCTGCACTATTATTATTTTCATATCGTTCGGTCGTGCAAGTGAAAGGCAATAATGACAATATTCGATGAACTGGCCATGGTAGAGAGAACTGGTATGAACTCGACTTGTTCTGTTTGTGTAAATATGTTTAACCTAGTATCCATGATTCAACCCATTATGATTAAACATGTTTGCAATGACAATTAGATATTATAGTTTCTCATGCCATGCAAGTAGCTGAGAGTGGATAATGATTTATCTTGGATATCAACATTGCGTTAAAATGATGGTGATGTACTATGATGATATGGTATCCACCTCTGAATGTTCGAGTGGCTTAACTTGGCACATGTTCATGCATGTAGTTGAATCAAAACCAACATAGCCTCTATGATATTTATGTTCATGGTATTCATATCCTACTCATGCTAGTGTCCAATGTTACTTATGCATAATGCATGTTCATGACCGTTGTTGCTCTCTAGCTGGCAGCTTCTCAACCTAATTGCTAGCCTTCACCTGTACTAAGTGGGAATTCTTCTTGTACATCAAAAACCTTGAACCCAAAATTTATTCCATATGAGTCCACCATACCTACCTATATGCGGTATTACCCTGTCGTCCTAAGTAAATTTGCACGTGCCACCTCTAAAAACTTCTAAAAAAATATCCTTTTTGTGTGCCTGGATCGTTCATGGAACGACAGAGGTGGTCGGTATCTTCCATGCTAAGTCTGTTTCTCTCAGGTCGAGTGTTTATTCACTCGCCATCACACGAGAAAAGGGTGGTAATAGGGATGCGCAGTCCCAAACTGCAAACAGAAAAAAGCTTACAAATAATCAAACAAAAACTCCCAATGGAGTCAAAACCTTTACTTTTATTGCGTGGGAACCGCCACTAGCATGCTTAGCATGGAAGATATTGATAACTGATAGTCGTGAAGTAAATGAGAAGGGTGCATGTCTCAAAATATCACTTACCTCTGTTTTAAAAACTTGAGCTCTGGCACCTCTGCAAATCACTGCTTCCCTCTGTGAAGGGACTTTCTATTTACTTTTATGTTGTGTCATCACCTTCTAAAATAAGTGCCATAACCTGAGAGCATTGCTGTCATGACTTATGCATTGTGTGTAGGTAATGTTGGGTGCATCATGACTGTATCTTTTCTACCATGAATTACAATGTTTAGTTGCTGCTTGGACTTTGGAGGTGCTCTACATTTATGTTTTGCGGTCTCAGAAAGGGCTAGTGAGATACCACTATTGTCATATTATATCATGGTTGTTTTGACAACGTGTTGCCGTTTGAGACATCTTATTATTGCTTGCTAGCTGATTATGTCATTGATATGAGTTAATATAATATTTAAGAGTGATTGTCGGCATGGTTAGTTATGATGTTGGCTGAAAACCTGGGTGTTGTTTAAGCTTATCTATGCAAACAAGGGCGAAAGAGTTCGTAAAAGTTTTTCTTTTTCACTTTCAGTTTATCAACTAAATTGCTTGAGGACAAACAAAGGTTTAAGCTTGGGGGAGTTGATACGTCTCCAACGTATCTACTTTTCCTAACACTTTTCCTCTTGTTTTGGACTCCAATCTGCATGATTTGAATGAAACTAACCCCTAACTGATGTTGTTTTCAGTAGAACTACCATGGTGTTGTTTTTGTGCAGAAATAAAAGTTCTCAGAATGGAACGAAACTTTGCGAGGATTTTTTATACAATAAACAAGAATTTTTGGAGCCAAGATCCACCGGAGTGGGGCACCTGGGTGGGCACAACCCACCTGGGCGCCCCCTCCTGGCGCGCCCAGATGGGTTGTCTCTGAGGGAGTCCTGGACTAAAGGGTCCTCGGGCATTCGGCCTGTTATCCATGGGCTGGACTGATGGGCTGTGAAGACATGAAGGCTGAAGACCATACCTGTGTCCGTATTGGATTCTACTTGGCGTAGAGGGCAAGCTTGGCGACCGACTAGGAAGATCCCTTCTTATGTAACCGACTCTATGTAAACCCTAGATCCCCCCGGTGTCTATATAAACCGGAGGGATTAGTCCGGAAAGGATATACTCATTACCGTAGTCATACAGGCTAAGCTTCTAGGGTTTAGCCATTCCGGTAGATCAACTCTTGTAACACTCATATTCATCAAGATCAATCAAGCAGGATGTAGGGTATTACCTCCATAGAGAGGGCTCGAACCTGGGTAAACATCGTGTCCCCCGTCTCCTGTTACCATCGATCCTAGACGCACATTTTGGGACCCCCTACCCGAGATCCGCCGGTTTTGACACCGACATTGGTACATTCATTGAGAGTTCCACTGTGCCATCGATGAAAGGTTCGATGGCCCCTTCAATCATCTATGGCGACGCTGTCCAAGGAGAAACCTTCATCCCCGGACAGATTTTCGTGTTCGGCGGCTTCGTACTACGGGCCAACTCGCTTGGCCATCTGGAGCAGATCGAAAGCTACGCCCCTGGCCACCAAGTCAGATTTGGAAGCTTGAACTACGTCACGGATATCTGTGGAGACTTGATCTTCAATGGATTTGAGACCACCGCGATCGCTCCCCCTCGCCCCGATGAACATGACTCAAATTTGTCATCGGACCAGATTCAGGAGATGGCTCCTATTGCTGCAATGGCCTTAGAACCAGAGAAGATCGTGCCGTTCGAGGCCATAGAGTCCGCGGTGTTAGAGCCCATGCAGACTCGACACCCTGCAATATTTGCACCAATGGAACTCCGGACTCGTCTCCGGCTATAAGTTCCAGACCATGACGCTTGCGGACACCGAGCTAGATTGGTTATCGATCTTCGAATTTAGTGCCGTAGGCATTTTTCAGCACTCACCTTTGGGTGATGTGCTAAACTCTTCAAAGAATCTATCATTCATGGGATACTCGCAACCGAACTATGTCCAGCTCGAACAAGGGACTGACGACGGAGAATTTCACTTCCCACCCGCCACCCACTTCATAGCCACTATCGAGGACTTAAGCGACATGCCCGCTCCTGGCTCCATGGACATTGACGGTATAGACGATGATGCCGATAAGGAGCAAGGCCAAGACCTGCCAGTCATCAGGCGTGAGACGGCCACCCCTTCACATGACGTGTACATGATCGATACACTTAAAAAGCCTCGCGGCAAAGACAAGGGAGATCCAGTTAAAACTCCTGAGTCACAATCTAAGTTTCGGTGCCCCATACGCCGCCCCAAGTCACGCCGCAGCAACAATGGCACCGGAGAAAGTAGTAATCCGGACAGAGCCGAAAGCAATGAAGACCCTGTCGGAGCAACATCCGAGCAGGAGGAACAGGAAAACATGCAAGCTAGCCCTGACGAACAGGCCCTGTCTAGCGATGGTTCGGAGGACGACAACTACCTTATGCTCTCCGAAGATGAGGTAAGCCTCGGCGACGAAGACTTCATCATACCCGAAGAGCCCGTCGAACAGGAGCGCTTCAAGCGCAGGCTGATAGCTACGGCAAGGAGCCTAAAAAAGAAGCGGCAGCAGCTTCAAGCTGACCAAGACCTACTCAACGATAGATGGACCAAAGTCCTGGTCGCCGAAGAATATGGCCTTAGTAGCCTTGCCAAAGGCTACCCAAAGCACAGATTGCTATACCAGTCCGATGAAGGGGTGTTGGAGCCCATACCATCGTCACACAATGCGACAGGTCACCGGCAACTCTGTCCGGATAAAGAGGCAACTCAAGCCGACCACCAGACAGCCCACCTCACCGTAAAGGCCGGAACAACGCAGGTCACGATCACCCAAACGACCTACAGAGAGACTTGAACAATAGAGAAGGACACGCAAGACCGATCTACGGATCGCAAAAGCATGCTTCGACACGCGACGACAGCTACCTATTCGGACGTGTCAAACCTCGCCACACCCGAGCCGAAAACCGCAAAGGGACTCCTTCAGAGTTACATCGCTGTGTGGCCTAGCATAGAGGTGCGGCACACCCGCATTGCTTCACTGATGAAGTAATGGATCATGAATTCCCAAAGGATTCAAACCCATCAATATTGAATCATACGACGGGGCAACCGACCCCGCGGTGTGGATAGAAGATTTCATCCTCCACATCCATATGGCCCGTGGGGATGACCTCCACGCCATTAAACACCTCCCACTAAAACTAAAAGGGCCTACTCGGTACTGGTTAAATAGCCTGCCTAAAAATTCCATAGGTAGTTGGGAAGACTTGGAAGAGGCCTTCCTCGATAACTTTCGAGGAACATATGTCCGGCCACCGGATGCTGATGACCTAAGTCAAATTGTCCAAGAGCCCGGAGAATCAGCCAGGGAGCTATGGACTCAGTTCTTAGTCAAAAAGAACCAAATCATTGACTATCCAGACGTGAAAGCCCTTGCGGCTTTCAGACACGGCGTCCGGGACGAATGGCTTGCACACCACCTCGACCAAGAAGGACCTAAATCCATGACAGCCTCACTGCTCTGATGACCCGCTTTTGTGCGGGAGAAGACAGCCGGCTCTCTCGTAGAAACAATAGCGCCAGCAACCAGGGCACCTCCAAAATCCAAGACGGCAACGGCAAGCCATGAGGAAGAAAAAACAACAGTCGCAATGACAATGAAAGATCAGTCGACACGGCGGTCAACGCTGGATTCAGCCACCCCAAGCCTGGTCAGCGGAAGAAGCCACTCAAGGCGAATCGAGGCGAACCATCCAACCTGGACAGGATATTGGGCCGACCATGCCAGATTCATGGCCACCCCGATAAACCAACTAACCATACCAACAAAAAATGTTGGGTCTTTAAAAAGGCTGGCAAGCTCAACGTCGAACATAAGGGGAGGAGGTCGCCAAGCGACAGGGATGACGGAAAAGTTCACCAACAAAACACCGGGTGTCAGAAGCAACCTCCACCCGAGGATCATCTACTCCTAGAACGGAAATAGCAACCCAGCTTCCGCCGCCCACTCTACATAACTACAAAATTTGTACTGCGCATACATCATTGTGCACTCAAGATACCATGGGCATTGGCGGAAGCACAATACAGACAAGCCTGCAAGCACTCCAGTAACTTTCTTTTATCGCTTATTTTTTTCCTTCGCTATCCTTTAAAAACAGGTGACGAACAGGATAAATATCTGAAACCGGCTCTATCGGAGTCCGGATCCGCACACTCACCCAAGGGGCTATTTCCATCAAGGAATCCCCCCACCTAGGACTGGTGGCGCAGACGTGCGACAGGAGGTCCAAAATAAAATTTTGTAGACGACACTCCCTATTTCTTGAGCTTGTACTATGCCTGTTCCTCCGCCTCCAACCCCTAGCATGTCAAATAGCCGAGCGGATAGCTTATATATATATATATATATATATATATATATATATATATATATATATATCATAAGTAATCATTGGCATATCACTTAGTTACCAGTAAACAATATCCGAACTAATTATTTGTATTGTTTTCCCGACAAATATGGCTCCTACGGTTATTTCACAGAAATACCTTGGCATAGCCTGCCAGGTGCTCGGTGTGGGAACAAATGAGTTGCCAGTAAAAGTATGAACAGCTCTATAGCATATTTCAGCGTCACAAGTTTGGCCTTATATGCATCAGCTCCGAATTATTGTCTTGGGTCACTAGTTGGGTTGCCCGGCTCCTGTGCTTGCTACCCTACGTTTCGCTCTATCGACTAGGGTAGTAAAGGGAGAACTACTGCGATTGTGCCCTGGTCTAAACCGGACGAGCACCTCAGTAAAGAAAGCCGAAAACTGACTGTCATGATGCGGCGTGAGCTGGTCAACCACTTGACGACTTTTTGGAATCTTTAGCGATTCTACGTGTCACACGAGAGATCTTTTTAGATCAAATATGTAAGGCACCATACGCCACATACATACCAGGGGCTATGTCGTAGCCCCACCATAAAACTCCTATGGCTAAGTGAAAGTGTTAACGCCTTATAGTCCGATTGCCTGGTTCGCCGCATTATCACCTCCTTCATGGACCAAGACGTTGGATACAGAGTGATTAAATGCTTTTGCAAACACCCCCGTACTTCCTACGGGGGGGCTGAAGCCGACGACTGGAAAACTTTTAGATTATACCAAAACGGCCGCATAGGAGGAATTCAAGCTTTCAAGCAAAACATAAATAGATTAACTATAAAATTGTCTTTTACAATTTTCATACACCTCACTCGAACATTATGTCTTTTGAGCACTGACCCTTTATAAAGCGGGCGGCCTCTAGGACATCTTCAAAATAATGCTCCGGTTTCGGACGGTCCATGCCTTTGGGTGGACCCTTCGTCGCAACATCGATGGCCTTCATCTTCCCCTAGAACGTCTTGACTCGGGAAAAAGCCATCCGTGCACCCTCAATGCACGTTGACCGCTTCACAGCGTTGATACGCGGCACCGCGTCGTCAAGCCTTTGCACCAAACCGAAATAGCTATTCGGAACAGGCTCGGTTGGCCACAACCGGATTACGACATCCTTCATGGCAGCGCCGGATATCCTATGAAGTTTGGCCCATTGGGACATCTGTTCATTGAGCAACAGAGGGCGCTTTGATGCGCCAAATTGCGACCAAAAAAGCTTCTCCGTTGCATATCCATCTCGCGCTTGGTAATACTGCGCCGCATCGGCAGAACTCTTCAGCAAGTCCAAGAACTCGTCCAGAGAACTCCATACTTGGTTAAGCTGGGCATAGTTTGGGTCACCGAACTTAGTTTGTAGCAGAAAGGGCTTTCCAGCCGCAATCTCCCTCGCCTGTTGAACCTCTTCACAAGCTGCTCTGCATTCCGATCGCGCTTCTTGATGTCTACTACACAACCTTCTTCTTGTAGACATTGTTGGGCCTCCAAGTGCAGAGGTTTGTAGGACAGTAGCAAATTTCCCTCAAGTAGATGACCTAAGCTTTATCAATCTATAGGAGGCATAGGATGAAGATGGTCTCTCTCAAGCAACCCTACAACCAAATAACAAAGAGTCTCTTGTGTCCCCAACACACCCAATACAATGGTAAATTGTACAGGTGCACTAGTTCGGCGAAGAGATGGTGATACAAGTGGTATATGGATGGTAGATAATGGTTTTTGTAATCTGAAAATATAAAAGCAGCAAGGTAACTAATGATAAAAGTGAGCATAAACGGTATTGCAATGCGTTGAAACAAGGCCTAGGGTTCATACTTTTGCTAGTGCAAGTTCCCTCAACAAGACTAACATAATTGGATCACATAACTATCCCTCAACATGCAACAAAGAGTCACTCCAAAGTCACTAATAGCGGAGAACAAACGAAGAGATTATGGTAGGGTACGAAACCACCTCAAAGTTATTCTTTCAAATCAATCTGTTGGGCTATTCCTATAAGTGTCACAAACAACCCTAGAGTTCGTACTAGAATAACACCTTAAGACACAAATCAACAATACAAAAAAAGACACATACGTGACATTTTGGGCCGAACAAATTTTTTTCTGTCATACATATGACACATCTATGACGATAATTGTGACAAAACTCGGTATCATCATAGATGTGGTGGGCTCCTACTTCTATAACAAAAAATCATGACAGAAAATGGGCTTTTCATCCTGGGCGGGCCGGGGACACAGCTGCATGACATTCTTTGGGCCGTCCATGAAGGAAAAAACCGTGGTAGAAGCGAGGGGGAGGAAAATTTTGGGGAGTTCCCGGTTACCGTGGGAGGTCGGGGGCCGAGCGATGCGCGCTTCTCTCGTACACGTATGCGCGTGTGTGCGAGGCGTTGGCTCTAACTGAACCCGAGTGAGGCGTTGGGCTCTAACTGAACCCGAGCGATTGCACTGTAGGCTACGCGTTACTGAACCCGAGCGATCGATCGATGGCTGTTAACTGAACCCGATCGAGCGACTCCTTCGCTACTGCTGCTAACTGAAGCTGATCGATGCTACCTCTGGATGAACAGTGAGCGTTGCGGCGGGGGGGTGTTGGATGAACAGTTCCCGGTGGGGGTGGATGAACAGGACCCCGTGGTGTTGCCTCTAGATGAACAGGATCCCGATCGATCGAGCCGGTTGGGGCTGGATGAACAGGACCCTGTGGAGGGCTAGATGAACAGGACCACCCCATGGAGGGCAGGATGAACAGTAGATGGTTGAGGACAGGATGAACAGTAGCCCGTGGAGGGGTGGTTGAACAGGAGCCCGTGGAGATGGCTGGTTGAACAGTAGCCGGCGGAGATGAACAGTATCCTGTGGAGTTCCGTTTTGCGGTACGCCACAACCCTCCCGATGAACAGGACCCCTGTTTCGACCATAGCGCCCCAACACAAGTCTGTTTCGTCCGTTTTGCGGTACGCCACACCCCTCCCGATCAACAGGACCCCTGTTTCGATCGTAGGAGGTCAGTTTCCTCTGTTTTGCGGTACACCAGACCCCTCCCGATGAACATGATCCCGTTTCGAACGTGGCCGGTCGAACACAAGGCCGTTTCCTCCGTTTTGCGATACGCCAGGCCTCGTTTCCATCGCCTGTTCCGTCCAAGCCCTCCCGATGAACACGATGCATTCTGTTGCCTCCCCATGAATATGACGCATTCCGTTGCCTCCCCATGAACACGACGCATTCCGTTGCCTCCACATGAACACGATGACGACACTGTTTCTCCGTTCCAACCCAGCCATGTACACGAGCCCTGGCCGTATGTATGCGCGAGTAGGCGTTCGAGACCCCGCCCGTATGTACACATACGTGGCCATATTTTCTTTCTTGCACCCTGGCCGCTGTACGTACATGTACATGCTACGTGCGTGCCTCTACTACGACACGTGCGTGCCTCTACATCGACAAGTATATATGTACGTACACGTTCGCGACCAGAATGACAACGCTACGTACGCTTCGACCAGGTGGGTCCTGACTGTCAGGCACTTCCTTGCGTGCGAAGATGTAGCTGGTGGGTCCCAGCAGTCAGGGGGCGAAATAAGATGTCCCGTCCGGTGGGTCCACGCTGTCAGGTGGAGGAATAATTATTTTGCACGTAATAAGGAGGCACTTCCTTGCTGCGGCCGTGGACCCAGCTATCAGCCTCTCCACGTACAGTCCACGTCCGATGGAAGCCGTTCCTTGACCATGTTGACCACGCCGCACCGAGAGCACTAGGGCAGTGGACGACGGCGAGGCCTAGGAAGGGGAAGACACGGAGCCGGGGAAGATGCGACAGTGGATGCCCACACGTAGAGGAGTACGAGGGTTCACTGGTTCGCTGCGGTGTGAGGATGTCGTCGCCGCAGAATAACAGGGGGTGTGGGTGAGTAGAGGGATGGCCTGGCCAGCGGTGGGAGTAGTAGGGGGCGGTGAGGCCTCCGCCGCATCACAGTCGGCCACGGGAAGCAGGAGCATGAGGCATGACCGGCGCTGGTTTAGGCGGCTGGAGCAAGAATACCAGAGCTTGAAGAAGCACTACGGCCGTAGGATGGACATCGTACGGTCACTGGAGCTAGAATCGTGCATATTGACTAAGTTGACAAAGCCCTCCGTCCCCATCAACTTAGTAGGCCCACAAGTCAGCCTCCCACCAAGGTGGGTCCCAGCTAGCAGGGGGTATTCATTTTTTTGAGCGTAATAAGGAGGCACTTCCTTGCGTGCAAAGATATAGCTGGTGGGTCTGAGCTGTCAGCGGCGGTAACGTTTTTTTCGTGAAATACAGAGGCCCTTTCGATGGGTCCCTGATGTCAGGTGGAGGAATCATTATTTTGCGCGTAATAAGGAGGCATTTCCTTGCGTGCGGCCATGGAGCCAGCTGTTGGCCTCTCCACGTACAGTCCACTTCAGATGCATGTCTGTCGTTGACCACATTGACCAGGCCGCGCTGAGAGCACCAGGGCGGTGGACGACGGCGAGGCCTAGGAAGGGAACGACATGGAGGTAGGGAAGACTCGGCAGTTGTTTCTCACGTGGAGGGGAGTACGACTGTACGAGGGTTTACTGGTTCGTCTGTCGTCGCCGGAGAATAACAACAGGTGTGAGTGAGTAGAGGGATGGCTAGGCCAGCGATGGGAGTACGGTGGGGCGGTGAGGCCTGCGCGGCAGCACAGCTGGCCACGGGGAGGAGGGAGCAGGCAGTCCCGCCGGCGCTTGTTTGAGCAGCTGGAGCAGGAAGAGCAGAGATTGAAGAAGCACGACAGCCATTCGATGGACATCCAAGAGTCACTACTTGTGCGTCAACCTTTTTTTAGGAAAGCCTCAAATCTGTGGAAAACAGCATACATCCCATCTGCCATTATTTCTAATAATTTACAGCGCATTTGCTAATTCTTAAGGTTTTTTGGAGCCCATATTATTTTTGTTAGCATTACAGCCCATATTGTGGCCATGGTTAAAAAATTAACGAAATTTTGCATATTTCCGTGCGGTCCGAACTGTTTTTAATCCCGAAATTTCAACTCACATTCAAACTGATTTTAAAAATAAATGTATATCAATATAAAATCCAACAAATTCTCCATGCATAAAAATTAATGTAATTTAAAATCTCAAAATGAAAAAAATATATTTTAAACTAATTGCCGGTTTGATGTGTTTTAAAAATGTACAGCCCATTTCTCATTACTGATGGGCCATTTTCTCGGCCAGCCGAAAGAAGCTCTCCTTGTCTTGAAAGATTTGCAACCCAACAGGCTTGACAAAAGCGACTTACTTGGCAAATGACAAAAAAACTGGGCCGTGGCCGTGGACCCAGCTATCAGCCTCTCCATGTACAGTCCACGTCCGATGGAAGTTGTTCCCTGACCATGTTGACCACGCCGCACCGAGAGCACTAGGGCGGTGGATGACGGCGAGGCCTAGGAAGGGGAAGACGTGGAGCCGGGGAAGACATGACAGTGGATGCCCACACGTAGAGGAGTACGAGGGTTCACTGGTTCGCTGTGGTGTGAGGCTGCCGTCGCCGCAGAATAACAGGAGGTGTGGGTGAGTAGAGGGATGGCCTGGCCAGCGGTGGGAGTAGTAGGGGGCGGTGAGGCCTCTGCCGCATCGCAGCCGGCCACGGGAGGCAGGAGCATGAGGCATGACCGGCGCTGATTTAGGCGGCTGGAGCAAGAAGACCAGAGGTTGAAGAAGCACTACGGCCGTAGGATGGACATCGTACGGTCACTGGAGCTAGAATCGTGCATATTGACTAAGTTGACAAAGCCCTCCATCCTTGTCAACTTAGTAGGCCCACAAGTCAGCCTCCCACCATGGTGGGTCCCAGCTAGCAGGGGGAGTATTCATTTTTCTGTGCGTAATAAGGAGGCACTTCCGGTGGGTCCGAGCTGACAGCAGGGGGAATGTTTTTTTCGTGAAATACGGTGGTCCGTCTGGTGGGTCCCAACAGTTAGGGGCAAACATTTTTTCGTGAATACGGTGGCCCGTTCGGTGGGTCCCAGCAGTCAGGGGGAAACGTTTTTTCCACGAAATACTGGTGGCCCGTCCGGTGGGTCCCTGCTGTCAGGTGGAGGAATGCACGTAATAAGGAGGCACTTCCTTGCGGCTGCCGTGGACCCAGCTGTCAGCCTCTCCATGTACAGTACTCTTCCGATGGAAGTCAGTCGTTGACCACATTGACCACGCCGTGCCAAGAGCACCACGGCGGTGGACAACGGCGAGGCCTAGGAAGGGGATGATGCGGAACCGGGGAAGACACGGCAGTGGATGCCCACGCGGAGAGGAGTACGAGGGTTCACTGGTTCAGCTATGGTGTGAGGCTGCCATCGCCGCAGAATAACAGGGGGAGTGGGTGAGTGGAGGGATGGCCTGGCCAGCGGTGGGAGTAGTATGGGGATGGTGAGGCCTCCGCGGCAGCACAGCCGACCACGGGAGGCAGGAGCATGCGGCACGACCGGCGCTGCTTTGGGCGGCTGGGGCAAGAAGACCAGAGGTTGAAGAAGCACTACGGCCGTTGGATGGACATCGTTGACCACACCGCGCCGAGAGCACCAGGGCGGTGGACGACGGCGAGGCCTACGAAGGGAACAACACGGAGCCGGGGAAGACACGACAGTGGCTGCCCACGCGGTGGAGAGTACGAGGGTTGACTGGTTCGGCTGCCGTCGTCGGAAAATAACAGGAGGTGTGGGTGAGTAGAGGGATAGATAGGCCAGGGATGCGAGTATGATGGGGCCGTGAGGCCTTCCTGGCAGCACTGCCAGCCACGGGAGGCGGGATCAGGCGGTTCCGATGGTGCTGGTTTGGGCGACTGGGGCAGGAAGATCAGAGACTAAAGAAGCATGATTGCCGTTAGATTGACATCTAACGGTCTGACGCTGGTAGAGTCGATTGTTGACTATGTTTCTTTTTTGAGAAACCTTGTGTACGCATGAACTTAGTAGGCCCACAAGTCAGCCTCCAAATCTGTGGCAGACAACATAAAGCCCATTTGCTATTTTTTATAATTTGTAGCCCATTTGCTAATTCTTAAGTAATTTATTACAGCCCATTTTCTGCCCAGGACCACGGTCAAAAAGTCCAACCTTATTTTGCATATTTCGGTGGACTCTGAACTGTTGTAATCCCGAAATGATAAACATTTTTGTAAGAACTTGTTGATTTGCCAAAAAATCGTTTTGTTTTTGTAAGAAAATAAGACGTGGGACAATTTAGTTGGTTTAAGGGAAAACCAGTGGTAAAAAACTCAGCGCTGGTGGGAAAAAACAACAAAAATAAGGATGTAAATATGAAAAGGGAATTTTATGTGTTTTCAATATAATGATACGTGTATATGAACTAGTAAAACTATAGGTAGAGATTAGAAAACGGATGTAGGACATGCGTTTCAAGAGGAAAATAGAACTGGGCTGTGTGTTTGATTCAGTAAAAAAACTGCCTGCAGATTTTGTAAGACAAAATATAACTAACGCTCGCTGGATCTTTCTGCCCCGTTGTCGTCATGGGTTGGGCCTGTTAAAAACAAAACAACCCTGGGCAATCTACAGCCCAGTTGAAACTAGCTCGACCTGAAAAAACAATATACGTGCTCAATAAACAAGAGAATTCTGCAAGTACAGACTGATAACTGGGATGCAACACGGATATTGTTTTTTTATCGTGATAATAAGTTCATGCACTTGTTTTGAAAAAATTGGAGAACTGGGAATTCGAACTGCGGGTGCTTATGCTACCCATCAAATAAAAATCAGGTGCCTGAAAATTCGTTTCGAAACAAATGATTCAGCTTTATATCCATGTCGACCCTCGGCATGATGGTTGGAAGCAAATGCAAGTTTATACCAAAAGATCGTTAACAACAATACCAACTTGCGGACGACTAGGTAGTACAACTACCAATACCAAACTAACTTATAATCTTTTTACTCCTGGCCCTAGTGTTCGTCTGGTAGAAAATCTTGTAGAGGACCAGCTCCCGCTCCTTCTCTTTCTCCAGGTCCCCGAGGTGGTACTGGTGCATCACCCAGTTGGTCCTCTGCTGGTCGAAGTTCTTGTTGGTGTGCAGCACCATAACCTTTTTTGCTGCTCGTTTGCCGGCTGTTGACCATCACCGGCAAGGTATTGCTGGTCTTGTGCCACATCGCGTGCATGCCGCACTCCGACTGTATCTTGCGACGTGTCCACGCGCCCGTTTTGAACGCCCTGGAATTGTGCTGGAAGAAATGCTTCCTTAGGCCACTCAGTGTGATACCTGCAGTATTGTGGAATATAGGTTTTAGTGTACCTAGTTGGCATTTTCATAACATCTTTGGCATGTTGCAGTCAGTGGTTTCACTTTTTATTAACTGTCAAATTGTAATTGCTTCACCAGGTCTGCGGCTAAAAAGAAAAATAGAGCTATAAACAAAGGAATATGTTTGTGCAAGTAGACGGCCGATCGGTGTCTTACCTGGAAGTTTCTCAGGTTGGGTGTAACATATGTCGTGCTCACTGTCGATGGTTGGTATGAACAAATCGATGAGAGACTGAAATCTCGTGCTGTCAGCACTCACTTTGGCCTCAAGGTGCTCGATCAGCTCCTGATCCGTGGGATCGAACTTGACGCCAGCCGGCAGCACGGGCCAATCCTTCTTCGACTTGCATCGGTAATTCCAGTTATATGGTACTCAATGTATGATCAATCGACTGTTTTAAAGTGAATGATGAAAGATTTCGACAGATAAGTGGTACTCCAAATCTAAAGTCCAAAATACCCGAACACGCCGCCGGGATTCTTTTGTCACCTCACGCGCAGCATGTGGTCACGTCAATTCAATGTGTGGACATGATGAATAATTTGACCGACGTATACTAGTACTGCTACTGTACTACTTACTAGTCGTATTTAGTGTCACAATTTATACATAGGTTTAACTAACAAGTACGCACTTGAAGCCTAACTGATATATATATATATATATGGCTTCTGCACAGCATCTCCATCATCATTGTCAGTACATCCTACGCAGGTGAGTTAGGATGCACTTGATACCAGGAAGGTATCTATCCTTCAAACCAGAGGAGTGCTTCAAACTAACAATAGTACATAATATCCAACAAAATAGGGTCATGCTACAGCAGCAAAATACATGGCTCAATCTAGATATCAGCACGAATCAAGTTGTGCATATTTGCTGTTGGCATGAACCACATTGCCGCATGTCGGGTTTGCAAAAGCCATACATCGCATGGAAGCTTGATGCCTTTCACACACTAAAGATTATCTGGCAACAAGCTGTGTCGACGAATCTCTGGATATGGTGATTCATGAAACCCATGGTATGATGTGTAAACACAGCCCCCCTCGCGAATGGAAGTTGCATAGCACAGTAATCATCGCCGGTGATATGATCGATGATTGGTTGGATGATCGGATAATTGAGCCCGAGGAACAAGGAGTGGTTGCCGAGGCAGTAAACCCGCCTCCAGTTGAATACGCCTGGCCCAACGGAGCTGGGATCTTTCTCAAACACGAAGCATCCATAGCCATCAATGTCACGAATGCCCCACACATTGTATTGCATGTGGTTTGATGTAATGGTTTGGTTAATTTGGTACGTGCGAATGAGCATCAAATGGCTGTCGTCAGCTGAACGAGCGATAAACCACCACCCATCGGCTGGTATGATTCCAGGTCCTGGAATCATGAAGGCCAGCACATTCGCGTCTGCTGCAACAATTTAAATTGGAGACCAAAAGGACAAAAATAAACAATCATGTTCAGAGTATGTGTGGAATTAAGATTATTATAACAGTGACACATATCATAGACAAAGAATTGCAATGCCGTGGTCATAATCATACCCCAAGTTAAAAAAATAAGCCAATGGCTTTCATATTCTAGCAATATGTCATGGTTCAAACATCATGTAACAATGAGAGGCAAACAGCTATGACAGCGCCTACTCATATTCTACCATAGCACTTACTACTACTGTTCTCATATCAACTCTAAGCAATAACATGCGTTGTTATAAAAATCTTGTAAACGAGAGTAACATATAGCAATCATGATGTTATGCTCATAATATGTATTCTAACAATCATTAGATGCCAATTGTTCTCATATCAACTCTAACAATAACATGTGTGGTCATAAAAATCTAGGAAATGAGAGGAACATATAGCAATGATGTGGTTATAGACATGCTATGCATTCTAAATTTGTAACAAATGAACAGGCAGTCGTATTCATAAGGTAAAGATGAGATGAGATAGAACAATTACATGACGATAGATTCCACCAATATAGGTAGCCAATCTGTGCGTCGACCGCGTAAACGATGCCATCGTGCACTATAGCATCAGACAGAAGGATTGATGATGAGCCATAACCATGTATGGCGACCGGATTCCAGATAGACTAATCCCTTGTTGAACAAGGCAATGAGCTTGTAATCCATGTAGTCTTCTGATGGTGTGGGCACTTCGCAGATTACAACTTTCTGCAAACAGAGGTCGAGCCAAAAGCTTGACGCGTCTCGTGCGTAGTAGGCAGGAGTGTCTGGCGGGCCGCGAGGCTCGGTGGCGGCGGTATCCAACGATGGAAGGGTGATCTCTTGCTGGGTGTAGATATCCATGAGACGCCACGGACTACCCGTGTGGTGGATGAGGACGATCCAGTTGGCCTTCATGCCCGCCCAGTTGTAGCCGCGCATGAAGGACAGGTGGACGGGTAGTGGTAGCATGTCGAGGGGCAGCACGGCAACCTCCGTAGGATCGTCAAGTCAGTGTCTGGGCCACCTGCGAGGATCGGGCATCAGCAAGCAGGGTGTCTTGAAAAGAGCCGGCCGGTTGCAGATGAGTAGACGGTACAAAGACACCAAGCATGCGGCCGGACGGACGGTGCTGAGTAGGTCCATACGACTACAGATCTGCTCCAAGAGAACATCGGGGAGGCAATTCCAATCGCGGCTCTGCGTGTCAGTCGGTTCTGCCATTGGGGTTTTCGGTGCCTGCGAGCCAGCGGGGAAGTGGATTCGGGCGGGCGAGAGAAGAAGCTTCTCCTCGTGTGGCCGAGCAGTGAGAGGGAAGATATGGTACGCGCGAGCTAGCAAGGAAGATGGCGCGGGCGGGCGAGCAGTGAGCGGGGGTAAATGGTGTGCAGCCGATGATGGGGAAGAGAGGAGGAAGAAGAATAGAGGAGGAAGAAGAAGAGACTAGTTGAATAGTTCTCTCTGACCGAGATGGGGAATAAATGGATCACGAGGACTTCCTTTCTACAGTATCCCTATGCCTCTACGCTCACTTCACTCATTTTAGTTGAAACCTGTAGAAAGACAAATACTCCGTATTTGGGAACAGAGGGAGGCTTTTACTCTGTACTATTTGGGAACAGAGGGAGTATCACCATATGGAGGGAACAAAGGAAGCTTGAAATATGAACATGTCATTGGGAGGGAGTAAGCCCAATGCATGCATGCACGCATGCAACATGCAACACTCACACGTACACATGGACGCACGCAACACTCACACACCCATGCGGCACACAGCACATGACGCAACACACACGCTCACGCTCAAGTGCTCAACCTACTCCCTACGTCCATGAAAGACTGTACATTTAGAGATTTCCACATTGACCAGGGCATAATTAACACCCAAAAGTAGCAGACTTATGTGTGCATGCGACCATTGAGATAAGAAGATTAAATGAAGGTTGTTGCATGCTGTAATTAAGGATAGACATGTAGCCTATACCTACAACACAAGTTGGTGCATTAGTCAATCAATATCGATTTAGATTAAAGGCTAAATGCATTGGAAGTGTAGATGTACATCATGTAGTACACTCTTTGTTGGAAGACCCAGGGAGGACACGTGCATGCACTCACATACACAGCCAGGGCGGTTCGCGCGCAAGGGTTGGGCTCGTGTCACGCCTGCATAAAGTTTTGTTTAACTGATTTATTTGCTCTGCCAACTGACAGGTGGGACCCAGAAACCAGGTGACAATTTAACCAGTCAACAAATTGCCACGTCGACTATGTGGCCGGTCAGTAGGGTGCAATACAGTGCTCTACCACTACTAGGGAAAAGCCTATACACAGAATTTTACCAGTAGCGTTGTACAAAATCAAGCACTGCTACAGTAGCGCGTACTAGCGAAAAGCGCTGCTGCTACGTTTGAACTGGGCGCACATGGCTATCCTAACCTAGCAGTAGCGCGTATAATGGCCTAGCGCTACTGATAATCTCCTTAGCTGCTGCGCGCTCACGTGTAAAGCGCTGCTGCTAATGGAAATAAAATAAAGTGAAAAACAAGTAGAAAAGTAAATGAAAATGAAAGAAATAGAAAAAGGAGAAAGGGAAAAAATAAAATGTAAAGAAAAATAAAAGAAAAAAGGGAAAAAAGGAGAAAGGAATAGCAGTAGCGGGTTTCAGTAAACGTGCTATAGCTAACTTAGCTATAGCGCGTTTCCGGAAACGCGCTACCGTTACGTTTCACTTAAACAGCGGTTTCCCCCCACCCCGCCCCCCGGCCACCAATTCTTCCCCAAATTGTCCCTCGCCCTCGCCGCCGTCTCCTCACCGCCGCCGCCTGAGGCCGCCCTCAGCCTCACCGCCGCTGCCCGAGGCCGCCCTCAGCCTCACCGCCGCCGCCCGAGGCTGCCCT
>NC_057809.1:124951530-125059663 GCF_018294505.1 Triticum aestivum | reverse complement strand
CCCTCACTCATCTCTCTCTGTATTTTAGAGAAAAAATTAGATGTTAATTAGATGTTTTTCAGTTAGGGCACTAGAGTTTTGCTAGGTTAATTAGGTTAGTAGTGCTGCTAGTAGTATTGGTACAGTAGGTTAATTAGGTGATGTTAAATGAATAACCTAAATAAATGAAATTAGTAGTTAACTGAATTTTTTTCCTTTCATCATTATAGAGCACTAAAGTTAACTTAATTTTGTTCTATTAGTAGTTAAATAAATTTTCTTCTACACTGTTTGCACATGTGGTTGCTCGTGTATATTTGAAACACTATTTGCAGGGAATGATGCTTAGTGGCCTATGTTTTGCCGGAATGTTGATTCATTTCTTTTCCGGCAAATTTCAGGTTCTCGATTTGTCCATTTTTTAGCAAAGCTCATGCCGAAATTTTCTGTGAATTTCGGCATGACTTGTGCTACAAACTAGGACATATCGAGTGCCCGTGATTTGCTGCACCAGGAAGGAGTCAACATTCCTGCAAAACAATAGGCCTTTTTATGTCATTATTCATTTTATTAGGTCTAGAATTAATTGACTAGATTTAATCATAGGAAACATGGCTAGCAACGATGAAGGACAGGGTTCTGGTGATTGCGACGACGCCTACCGGGCGGGAGACGAATTTTTTAGCCTTACCGATGATCAACCGATGTTATTGCTGGGCCCACCGGTGGCATCGGGGACTGAGACCGACACGCAGACCGGTGCTGAGACTGAGACCGGCGCTCAGACTCAGACTGGCATTGAGACGGGCGCTGAGACTGAGACCGGCGCTGCCTCGGGGAGCGGAGCCGGTGTAGAACCGAAAGCAAAGCGGCAACGGGTTCCTAACAAACTCAGGACTACTAGAGTGGTGGTCACGGAGGTGGACGACGGCAATTTTGAGCCAACGGCGCCCGAGGAAGCGCGTCGATGCTACGGCAATCAAATAGGCTGCATCGTACGGACAACCGCCACCATCAACGATGAGAAACTATAGAAGATAGAAAATATGAGGAGCTCCCTCCTAAAGAAGTTTCACTAGATATTCTTGTTCCTGGGCCGGAATGAGAAGGATTATAAAGATCTAGATGAGGACCCGGCAATGAAGAAGACAAACAAACACGCCATGACCAAGTTTAGCGACGCGTTGGCCGCCTGGAAAAATTGAGTGAAAGCAAGGATCATCGACAAGAAGGAACCCTACTCCGAGATTGTAAAGGATAATTTGACAATCACGGAAGAGCAGTTTCAAATATTCAAGGAGGCTTGCGAGGCCGAATATGCCAAAAAAAAGTCTAAGTACATGAAGGGGCTTCAAGAGAGGAACATTGGGAGCCACCACCTCGGAAGCCGTGGTTACGGCGGAAAGAGGTCCAAATGGGCCAAGGAGGACGCGGAAGCCGCGAGTCTGGGCATCCCAGACCCCTTGGCGGAGTTCACCGTCCCGCAGGAGCGTGACGTCCTCAGGGCCCGGCACCGTTGGGACCCAGTGAAAAAGGTTTACGAGACAACACCAGTCATTGCGGAGTTCATGAGACTGCTGGTAATTTTAGTTTCTGATCAATTCGACTGCACACTTTAGTCATATTTGTAAATGATCGTTGTGCCTTTTGCAGAGAGAGCAGCACAGGATTGCGGCCGAAAGCGACTCGCCGTCTGAGGCATTGGCGAGGCCCAAGTGGGACACTCCATTCAACCGGGCGTTGAACATATTGAAACAACAACCGGTGGATACTCGACCGTCGTATGGATGCGTGCACGGTGTCGGAGACGGCGCCACGTGGAAGAAGTACTACCGTGAGACCACAAAGGAGAGAAAGGAAAGACGGAGGTTAAATGAAGAAAACATCGACAAGAGGGTTGAGATTGCGGTTGAGAAGAAATCAACTGAGACAGTCGCAACAGCGGTAGCTGCCGCAAAACAGGTGGCTTTAGATATTTCTACTACCTTGGTTCCGGCCGTTTTCAATTGGACCAGGCAAAATCCAAAAAAAAGATGCAGCGGACTTTCCCCTTGCTGACTTCTTGGCGGGGAGCAGCTCGACTAGCGTTGCACCAGCACCTGCAGCTGCACCTGCTCCCACACCGGACGTGCTAGGTGGTGCTTCGTCTTTGGCTGAGCTCGACGCCCTCACGGTATCTGTCACACCGGCCCCCTTCAATATAAATGTATAATATCCCATTTTCGTTGCCTTTCGGATGTCTCACGTCGCAGACTTTTCTTTGCAGGCCGACGAAACCCCGTGCACCATATTGTACACCATCGGCGACCAAAAGGTGGACGTGGGGAAGGCGACGATAATGGAGCCAAAGGAACCATTGTTCCACAGCCGGCCGATCCCCCCGAACGTCTTCAAGGTTTCCGTGGCCAGTGTCAAACCGGGCCACGAGAATTTGCCTCCTCCAGTACTACTCGGGGATGACGACGAGACACCATAGCGGCTTGGTGATTGTTGCAATGCTGGGTGGGTCCTGTTGTGGCCAAAGAGTCTACTTCGTCTGTAGGCGGCTGGGAGCACACCCACGAGCACGCAGCCTCAGCAAGGTATGAACATCAACACCCCACCTACCCAATTATCGTCGGGTGTCGGGTTGGGTGATAGCGGACGGGGTAAGGAGGAGGCTCCATTAGTCGCTGATGACGTCGCCATGGATGAGGATGAGGACGACGATGGCGCTGCTGAACAGTATGTCTATACTGGCACCTCCTCAGGGTTTGAGCGTCATGAGTCGGTGCCTGAATTGCCGTCTCAACATATTATGGACGACCTTCCGGTAGTAAAGAAGTTTAGGAAGAGAGCGAGGAAAGGCAAAAAAGCTGTTTCTATGATCTAGCCGCCTCAGCAGCCTCGGCTTCAGGACCATATAGATATCCCCGGTGTGGATAAATGGAATATCCCCGGTCAACCAATCCTACCTGCAACAGCGCTACGGGCCAGATTCGGCGATCTAAAGAGACTTCATGATGATGTGCTGCGGGTAGAGAAAGACCTCATCGCCTCGAAAGATCCAGGATACCCACTCTACGTGGTTAACGTTCCGCGGCAAATGTCGTACATCGACAGCTTCCCCGCGGATAAGTTCTTCCTCCAATTCAATTACATATTCAACATGTTTCACGTGAAGAAGCTGGATTTTACGTTTGTCCGCCTTTATGCCTTGCACATGAACTACATCATCGGGGTTGAGCAGATATCTCATATTTGTGTCGCTGACCCGTACTACATGCACGAGGGCTTCTTGGGAGTCTGTGCAAATCACCGTGAATACGCGAGGGATTACATCGTCAGTTTCACGCTCACCAATAAGGACAAGGGGGCGATTCTCGTGCCTTATCATCCCGTGTAAGTCATCCGCGCTGCTATCCTTCCTTCGATTTGAATCATTCATTTGCACGGTGGAGGCTAATTAATTTGAGGACTTATTTTGCGCAGCGGCGGGCGCGCCGTCCTCATCATCCTCTACCCCCGATTCTCCCACGCTCTTTACTTGGACACGTCGAAGAACATTCACAAAAAGGATTACACCCACATCAAGGATGTTCTCGACAGTGCTATGTATCACTACCAATCACTGGGTGGAGAGGTCAGGGACAAGAAGATGAGGGGCGGCAGGGTCGCCTTCGGCCATAAGACCAACTTCTGCTGCATCCAGCAACCGGACGATTCTCTTAATGATGGATTCTATGTCCTACACCACATGCTGGAGTACAGACGGATCACCAGAACCTTCGCATGGCACCTTCTTCCGGCGATGCCCATATTCTGCAATGGGCAAAGGACATAGGAGATATCGAGGATCATCTACTTCGAGCTGAGTTCTATAACATCCAGCGCGAACTTGCCCAAATCATCATGAAGGAGGTCGTCGGAAAAACAGGGATGCTCTATGGAGAAGGACAAATGTCGCGGGAAGACGTCCGAACATGGATAGCCTCTCAGCGTCTCGACCTGAAGCCTTTCACTAGGCTCGGGGACTATCTCCCGGACTTGGATGGATGGAACGACATGTTGGAGTGATTGTCGATATAAGACAATGTGTCCATTTAGTCCATACTTTCTGTATGACAAAACTTTGAGTTATGCACGGTGAAACTTTATTTGTGATGTAATTAAACCGTCCTCCTCCTCGACTAGCGAAAATCACTCTAGTTAGGGCATTTTGGGGTATGATGAACTTTGTTATTTATGCTTATGATATGTTGTTTTTATTTTTGCCAAGTCTGTCTCTTTCTGTTGCTCAACTATATATGTTGCATATCATCGACTCATGTGATGATGCAGGTGCATAGATCATAGATGGCGAAGAAGTGCTATGCCAGGAGTATATATACGACAAGTGGCCGGAGTGTCAGGCCCTTCTGGTTTCCGAGCGACAGGCAGTAGTTAGTTTAGAGGTTCACGCTAATGCGAAAGAGGGATACGAACTCATGTTCTCAAAGTGATAGCTCTTCTCGCGTATATCATTGTTTAGATGGATGACTATGTATTTTCATATCATTCGAGACTTGTATTGTTATTTTTGAGATGATGAAGAGAGACCACTTTGTGTTGGATGATGATTATGATGATGACATGATTTGATGAGACTAATTGTATGTATATGCTATGATTACATTTGTATGTGTATGATATGCTAAAGATTATTGTATAAAGCCTATTCAAATACAAAACAAATATGCAGGAAAAAAACTAATAAATAAACTAGTAGTAGCGAGGGGGGAAATTTAGCAGTAGCGCCGCATTGTCAGTAGCGCATCCCAGCAAACAGCGCTGCAGATAATATCAGTAGCGCCCTTTCCCAAAGAGCGCTACAGCTATTCATGTATAGCAGTAGCGTGGGACAACCGGCGCTACTGCTATACGTTAGTTGTAGCGCCTTATTAGTAGCGCCGGTGCCCGCGCTACTGAGAGGCCCAAAACCCTCGCTGCTGGTAGGCTTTTCCCTAGTAGTGTACGATGAGCTAGTGATCCCAAAATCACCGCAAAACTATATATAGTGACCGTAAAGAGCGTACTGTTACATACGTTGACCGCCAGTGTATTTTTCTCATTTCAAATTAAGCCATATTAATCGGAAAGGACGCAGTATGGACTACTACTACTTGTACTAGTACTGCTTTGATGTGTCCCGTCAACTCGTCGAACGAGGAGAAGCTTGCTTACTACGCCTCTCCCTCGCCCACGCGCGCGGTGGTTCACAGGACGAGGAGAGGGTTTTGACTACAGTGCCCTCTCCCTCTCCCTCTCCCTCGCCCTTGCGGTGGACGTGCATCAGTTCAATCGGTGTTAGATTGCTAGAAGCATATTGTACTGTAGTATCATCATGTTGGACCTTCCGAAGAGGCGAAGAGCCAAGTGCAAGGTTCACACGAGTACGAACTGTTGAACCTCCCGAAGAGGCAAAGATCCAAGCGCAAGGTTTTATAGGAGTTATCGTCCTAGTAGGAGTGTGCTAGTACAACTATAGCGAACGATGATATTGTATGATGCCGCCACGTCACGTATCCAAAGCTATGCCACCATTTTTTCTCAAAGAGCATGTGGAGCCCGTGCAACAACCACACAAGTTGCACGTATACATAACACATTTACTAGTAATAAATTCTAAAGGATAAATGCCAGTATGCCACACAGGTTCATCTCCAACTCATGTGATAAATTTGTGCACGACTAGTCTACATATATTCACAATGCTACCGTTCACAATTACCGTACTCCACTTACACGTTATAGATGGGCTACATGTCCTCCTCCAGGTTCCAGTCCCAGGTGTTCTTCATGGATGGCACGATCCATAGAGGTGGGTAACGGGAATCATTGTCGCAGCTTTCTAGTCCGGTTCCACATGATGGAGACTCATCAAGCTGAAGCGGCATAAATCAGGGATAGCGTGTCCCAGCATGTCGCTCATCCGGCGGTGCGCACTGAAGACACAACCATGCTTCATGAACGGCAGGCCTTCCGTGTCGTGCATGGAAGGTGGCATCCGCTTCACAATGGGGTAGCTGTCCCCGATGAAAAGCGAGTACTCTCCAAGAGTGTTCCTCGGCACCCACGTAGCATCACGGGGGTCGAACTCGGCTCCATTCATCTGGTACACGCGGCATCGCAGATCTGGACACATGGTGACGTACATAGTCAAGGTCCATGCATAATAATGTTGTGCTCAAATGTGGCGGTCAGTAATACTGTGCAGCAAATAGTACTACTCCGGTATAGAGGAAGTAAAATAACCGGCTTATTATATATAGCCACTCTTGGCTACATGGATGAGATAGTAAGACATGGAAAAACAAAAATGGTGGCAGCTAGTGGGTTCAAGTCTTCAAGGGCCTAGCTAGCTATACGCGTCCTCCAAGGTAAAAAGTACTCCTACTAGTGCTACAAAGTATACTACTAGTACAACAATGAAAGAGAAGGCGAGAGGGTTAAAAATGGAATACTTGGGTAGATGGTGACGGTCCGATCGTGGTAGATTATGTGACCATGTTGCACATCAGTGGTACCATGGGTAACGACTGCTAAGATAGTTGATCCCAATATGCCAAAGTCAGCTACAAGGTTCCAGGTTAGACCGAATCGCGGATGCAAATGCACATCCAGGATCGGCGCTCTTATTTTGATCAGGGGATGACTGGTCCCTGCAAAATAATGGAGTGCCGTTAGGGATGCAAATGATGGTTTGTGCATTCCGTTTGTAATCTCCCGTACCGTAGGATGTCAACCAGATGAAACAAGTCCCCTGGCTTGTCACTGTGAAGATGCAGTCTAGATGGCGCACGGCGTCTTCGAACGTGTAGGGGTACAAATTTGCCACCGCCAACATGCCCCAGCCTCTACCGTTACTGCCTCCTGCATTGATGGCAATCCTTATGTCGAACACCGCGATGAGATAGTAATCGTCGTAGCCGCGTCGCTTTGTCGGCGGGTCCGCAATTGCTATCTTCTTCAATCTCATGTAGGCATCATCATACGTATTCTTGCCCAGCCAGTCCGGAAGGCTGATCCCAATGGTGGAGAAGGGGTCTACCGGAACGGCCGCACAGCTGTGGATGTTGTGCAAAATGATGGTGGTATCCGGCCGGAGGTATGCAAGCCAATCTTCGTTGGCACCGACCCAGACCTATATATAAGACGGTGGGCAGCGGAGAAATTACGGGATGGAAATGGAATAACTAAGTACTACATGATCAAACTCCATTACTGACCTGCTCATCGGACAAAATCCGACTACCTCTCAACGTCGGCAACTCTAGCAGAGTCAACGTGCAACCATGGCCAGGGAGCGGTGGACTGTTCGAAGGATTGTACCATAGAAGAACCTTCTCCTCGAGGATGCATGGAAGACCAACAAGCATGGCCTGTTTGAGCAGCGTCTTGAAAAAGTTGGTGCAGGAAGCACCGAGTCTTGCGGCGGTGAGGATGTCGAAGCGGCGTGCGATTTCTCCCACAGGATCGTCGTCCAAGGTCTCCCAGCCCCGACGAGGAGGAGAACCGCCTGGCAAATCCATGGGAGCAGCGACGAACTGCCTTCTCTTCAGGGGGAGGGGAACTGGCGAGGAGGAGATAAGAGCATAGTAACCACAGGGCCTCGTCCCTTCCAACTGTAGATCGTTCCTCAGCGAAGGGGTGAGGCTATTATTTACTACTAGTACTCCCTCCGGTTCTTTTTACTCTGCGCATAAGAGTAGACCCGGATACCAAGGCAGGGGCTCGCTGCATGCTTTCTGGACGGAAATACCCCTGGCGCATGGATGGGAGGAGTTAGCAGCTATAAATGCCCCATGCAGCCCATTGGCTCTCCGCTCGCGTTCTCCTCTCTCTGCATGCTGCATGGATGTCTCCCTCTCTCTCACATGACTGCATGCGATGGCGCTAGCCTATGAGAAGCTCGCGTGGAGATAGCAATCTTCTCTCCAGAAGAGATTTTTTGAAAGAAAGGGATTATGGAACATTATGCGTTTGCATTATACTGTAAATAATAGCACTAGTAGGAAAAATTTGGCACTAGGTAGTAGTTTTTGGCGTGGATTAAGAAATTTTGGGTATGTTTTTGCCATTTTTTGTGCACGCCAACTAGTGTCAAAAATGTCTTACATTATGTGACGGAGGAGTACGTACTCGTACTGTAGCAGTACTAGTACTACTTTTCTCAACTAGTAGTGCGATGTACTGTACTTCTAGTCTAGTATAGTATAGTGCACCAGTTTTGAACTCTTGAATCTCAGGGCCAAGGAGCTACAGTTGGAAGTGGAGGGTACTACTGTTCTCTAGAACCATCGTTGTACTATCAATGCAGGGGAAGTACACCTGCGTAGTGGCCTAGTGGGTACTCTCGGTGCTCTATTCAGCCGCTCCTCTCACGTAGCTGGCCTACTCAGCCGCTCCTCTCACGCACACACTAGCAGCCTGTTTATCAGCGACGGTTACTGCGGGGGCAGAACATTTGAGTTATTTGATACAGCTTGACTAGGCTTTTCACTTCCATTTGTGGAGGTGTAATGGATCTCGTCGAACTTTGTTAGTAGTTCCTTCTTTATGAATGAGATGAAGCAAAGCTTTTGCCTCCGTTTAAAAAAACACGGCAAGAGGAATTTCTTTTATAGTAGAGCCAATAATGGAGTGAAGTCCATGGATGCAACACCACAAGCTACACAGTAGTAGTAGAGCACTTTACGTACAGAGCCATATTGCATAGTTCCCAATGCCTCGCCAGGATTTTCCGGCTCCTCGGGCTTAATTGGGAGGCGCTAGTTTAAATATGCTACTAGCTGGTAGCTGCAAGAGAGGTGCAGCTAGGGCGAGCACGTGAGCCATGGGATGCTGGGAAGGAAAACCCCATCACGTGGGTAGGTTGTCCAGTGCACCCAGATTGTGGGGCCGCATGTCTGTTTGACTTCAAAACTCAAACTGCCCGTGTAAAATATTGGCTCGCAGCGAAGTGTAGTAGTACTATTTAAAAAAAGGCCGCCATGCATTCGGCCGGGATCGAACCCACAAAGCGAGGTATACACTCCTGCGACCACTAGTAGTACTCGTTGGAGTACAATGCAACCTAGAATTGCCTTTTGTCGCTAGTAGTACATACATTGTTCCTTACAAGAAACCCCTAAGGGCATGGTTAATAGTATGGCTAGCTGCTGGCTATAAGCCAGTGCCATGTCATCTACAGCCCATCTTATAGCCAACATGTAGTAGTAGTTTATTTCTTATAGCCCGCTGACTCAGCTCTATTGTACTTGCTCTAATAATACAAGAAACCACTAAAATGCCAAGAAACTACTACCACTTGCATACGTGGCAGACTTAAGATAAGACTACCTTATCAACCATTCTACATGCTCTTACCAACAAAAATCCTCGAGTGACCTCCTACCTCTGTCCCGTCCACCTAGTCATCATCGGCCATGGGACGCAGCTACCGCCGCCGGCAGAAGGCGAGGTCAAAACCGCCGGCGGTGCAAAGCCCATGTTGCGGCAGCCCGGATGCCAGCTCCGTCCGGCGCTCGCGGCCGCTAGCTAGCCAAGATAGCTCCATCCAGCTGCTTGTCTGCAAGGTTTGCTAGCTAGATTGGCAAGGCAGCGCGGCGGCTTGCTCCCACGCGTCGCGCTAAGGCCAGCCATCTGGCTCGAGCGAAGGCCAGCGTGGCGGCTTGCTCGCTCATGAGTCACGCTCGGGCCAGCCTGCCAACCCGTGCGGAGGCCAGCGCGTCGTCCGGCCCGTCCGACGGAGCGGCGGCCCACTCGCTCATCACCGGCGCCACCGACGAACACGCATCAGTACTATTTGAAGTAATGTTCAGGAAAAATAATGATTTGAGGGGGAATAACAGGATAGAAGGTCAGATGTGGGTCCCTCATGTCAACGGTCAAACAAAATGTGTTGGTTTAAGCTGCCTCGTCAGCACAGACATGTGGGCCAACCCTGTCATAAATGGGTTTAAACGAACCTAATCGGTAGGAGTACTAGGTAGTTTTTGGCGTGGATTAAGAAATTTTGGGTATGTTTTTGCTATTTTTTGTACAATAGATTCCTCCTAGGGCTGGTTGAAAGTGGTAGTTTTTTTTAAATACTCTACATATTGTAAGTAGGAGTGAAAGTTAAGCTTTGGAAGCCAATAAGCAAGGCTAGTTACATACTGCATATGTGTACATGATTGAAAGAAAATTTCAACCATGAGTGACTAATATCTTGATGGAAAACTCGAAACTACGGAATACTAGGAAAAGAAATGCATGGTTGGAAATACTAGCAATGTTCATGTCCGTTGCAACGAATCATAATTAGAATAATACTTATTCACAAACTTGGTACAAAACACTCTAATTTTGATATACATATGTCACTAGAGATATATTATGTTTCAATTAGAATATATTCCTTGGGCTGTTTTGGTGAGGTCAGGGAGGGATGTGGTTGGTTTTAAGATACTAATTATGGGGTTTTTTGCAAATTGGTAGACAAGTGGGATGTTGGTGAGAAAAGGCAACAACTTACCTCACAATCATTAGATGTAGATCTAATGGTCAGAAACGACGGATGGCAGACACACCAGCATCACCAACTTAGTCTTGTGTAGGAGTACTAGCAAGATCCGTGCATTGCACGGAACATCAAGATGCATTTTTTTATAAAACACTTGTTGTGATTGACCCTTGCGGGAGTAATCCCATGTGTAAAAACTAATGATATCTCGAGAAATATGAGATAAGGTGAAGAGGAGTGGGGTGTGGTGGTGGTTGGTGGTCGAACTGAGCGGAGGCATGGGGATTGACGACACTGGTAGCGGCCACCAGGCCAGTTTGTTCCAGAGGCTTCCTTTCTTAATTGCTCAACAATGAGGTTTGTTGGAGATAAGGATGAACGAGGGAAGGCCTTGTCTGCAAATGTGGAGAGGGGTGAGGGTATATTTTAGTTTAATTTCCATCCGTCAGGTATAGATCGGACGGTCTATATTGCAAGATGGCACACGTACCATCATCACCAACTCGGTTTTTTATAAGAGAAGAAATGTAAGTATGGAGATACAAACGTATTATCGATACTTGCTTCCATAAACTAGCATCTACATTCTATTCAATGCCTCGGCATGTGGGGCCTTAGCACAATGACTTCTTGACTGTGTAAAATGAAGATTTTCCCGTCGCCGACAAGGAGGGGGTGACGGCGGCGCGCTTTTTGGCTTGCTCTAGTCCTAGTAGTCATACTAGGTGGTCTAAGCACGTGTAGATTTATTCTTTTTCACATCTCGTGTTCGCCGTACTACCACGACTGTTCATGAATAGACGGTAATTTATTCACGGGGAAACCCTTGTTGAGCATGTTTGCGAGAGAGAGAGAGAGAGTGCGTATGTGATATGTTAGAGACTGAGGCAATGATAACAGATTCTTTGTGTCTATGTGTGTGGAGGATAGAGAGAGACATGTACATGGGGCTTTGTGTTGTGTAACACGGAGACACATATACATAATTAGAGAGTGAGTGTGTGAGATACACATGCAGACATGAGGAGAGATGAGGATCCAGGTAAATGGGTGTTTGTGCGTGTCTGTGTGTGATTGTGCACGCGTTTGTGTGTGAGAGGGAGAGAGTGTATGTGGAGTAGAGAGACCACTGATGATGTAAACCTAGTATAAGGGAAGGGGGAATGGTGTGACATGTGTAGTACTATTTGGAAGAGACATTGAGTGTGTGTGTGTGGGAGCAAGAGAAAGAGAGAGCTAGCGACGGAGAGAGAGAGAGAGAGGAAGAGAGGGCGCGAGAGGGGTCGTTTGTGTCCATAAATGGCATATAGATAGGGAGAAAATGTTGATGTTGTCCGAAATTGGCCTATGAACGGAGACGCAAGGGAAGCGAGTCATCGCGTGTGTGATAGGGACTTCATGAGAGAGCTAGAATAGATGGTGTAGAGAACAATGTGCGAAATCGAGAACGATTATACATTAGGGAGCTATGCAAAGAGTCACGACATATATGTATACAGGGAAGGAGCTGGGGCGGGTCCGCGTGTGGGAGAGATAGAAAGAGGAGAGTGGTGCACAAGGAGACAAAGTGTGCTTGTTTGCAGTGGGGGTGCTGTGTGAGGTGAGTGCGCAAGAACCACATAACTAGGGAGATAGACGTTTGGGGGCGACATTTTGTGTGTATGGGAAATATACACTCTACATAGTGCGTGTGCTTGGGTAAGAGAGATAGCGGGAGACCTAGAGAGTGAGGGAAGAGATGTGTGCATGCCTGAGAGACAAAGTGATAGAGACCTATGTTGGGGTCCAGACTTTACAAGAGAGAGGGGTGTTAATGTGCTCGTGTGTTGGTGTTTGGGGGAGAGAACGACTTCTCCGTGTGTGTGTGTGTGTGTGGTGGGGGGGTTGACTTCAGATAAAGAGTGAGGTGTCTATATTTGAGAGACTTTAGCGTAATTGAGATATTGTGCACTCATGGTTGATCAATTTGTTTCACAGTTTGTACTATGAGATAACGATACTTTTGAACATGCGTGATATACCTTGATGTACCCGAATTACAAACCTAAGATTGGAATTTTCGAATTCGACTCCATCATTAGCTTTTGTAATTCATTTAAATGGAGGTACATTTTTTAAGCCGGGATTTCGTGATTTCAAATTCATATATCAAACCTAGAGATATACACATACGGGCATGTTCAAACTTTATAATCATCCACTTTATTCATACACATACACATTTTTGCTTTTGTCATCGTATTTAGGATAAACACATTTGGAATTTCATTTGAATTGGACCGTATGATGGTATTTTCTTATAGTAGCTCAATGATCCATATTTGAATTGAATGGACAATCTAAGTTTCGAGTTGGAGACATTGATTTTCAAAACTTGCACGTTTTTTGCGTGCAAAACAAACAAATTGTCGGCCATGATATCATAGTCGGCCGTACGAGAGCAGAATACTTATAATTTTAGGCGCCAAAAGCTTTCAAACTTCCCGCTCACATAGAAATATCACGCGCCTGAAAGTTTAGCCCTGCGATATTCCTGTTTTACCCCTGCCACATGAACAGAAAAGGGCTGCTTTGGTAACTCCATTGTTTTCCCCTCTTTGCCCCCAACATTCTTCCCCAGAGCCCCTCCCCTTCCCCTTCCCCTCCCCGACCCGCCAACCCTGGCAAGCCGCCGAATCTAGTCCTCCGTCACAGCGGTGGACCTCACACCCCGCCGGATCTACCTTCCGCACCTTGGAACCCCCAACTGCCAACTCACCACTTCATCGGAGCCGCTTCAGCGACAGGCTTGTCCACCGCTCCAGATCTCCTTGACCGCCATCATGGTCCATCGCACCAGATCTGCTTAACCGGCGCCCTCGTCCACCACAGCGTAGGCCCTTCACTGACTCCCTCGTTCGCCCCTTCGCTGGCCCTTCATATAAGCCCCCGTCCGCCGCAATAGATCCAACTCACCAAAAGCACTGTACAACACGCCCGCCGATGCCTTTGTCCACTGCACCGGACCCGCTCCACGGACGCCATATTCAACTCCACGGGCCCTGCTTTACCGACACTGCAGCCTCATCAGGTTATTTCGATTTGTACTCCTTCGGTTTTTCTCTTTATCATGCAACTGTTCACTTACTACAGATGAGCTTTCTTGTATGTCGACAGGCACCGCAACCGTAGCACCGGAGCCGCTTCAGCGACGGCGACAGCCGGCCCAAACTCAACCGCAACACGAGCACCATCGACGATCCTTAGCTATCAAGTATGACAACGATACCCATACGCCGCCGAGAATCAGGTACTATTATCCAATGGCCGGCGCCTACGTTCACTTTCCTAGCATAAGCACCGCACCTTTGAATTTCTTCAGGGCATCATTCAGGTTTTCATGAGACGCGTTATTCTGCTTGCACCTGTAGGGCCATACTTCTGGCAGTGAACATGTTACATGTGCTAAATTACATACCAGTGCACATATAGTTAATATGCTTTAGTTTTGTTCTAATGCCACCTATTGGTTCCATCAGACTACTTAATGTTCTCTATGCTTAATTACACATCAGCAAACTAGCATGTGGTTCCGCTGCTTTTTGTTTGTTTTACCCTACATTTTCTGATGCTAGCTATTACATCACTGCTCCGAGCCTCTGTTCATTACTTGTTTGTGTGTTCTTGATCTTCCCAAGTTGCATGACTAATTTGATGCTTCTATTAATTATGGAGCTGCCAACCCCATCAAGCAAAATATTTGTTCTTTTGGGGCTGGCACCTCAAACAAGCATAAAAATAGAGGGAAGCAGCTATACTCCCTCCGATTCTATTTACTCTACGCATAACTCTTTACCCGCATACCAAGGAGGGCACTGGTTTAATTTTTCTGGACTAATTTGCCAATTAATTAGGGCATAGGCGGATGGGGCAGGGCACAAAAGGAAACCAGCGCTAGGAATTGGCAACGCGCAGACTAATACAAGAAAACTGAGAAAAAGTTATACGCAAAGTAAAAAGAATCGGAGGGAGTATTGTCGTGTATGCACACACCCTTCTTTCATTAGTTTAGATGAACCATTGATGATCAATTCGGACCAGTGCATGCGATTAAAATTAACTTTACCTAAATAGATGGTGCATAATAAACTACAACAACTAGATTTGCAACCACAGGATGCTGACGATATCTTCAAAGAACATTGCAACAACAGCTAGGCTTCACAGCAACATATGGTAAGCCAGTGTGTTTTAGTACATGTGAAATGTAATGTGAGTGGGCTGCTTTCTTGGCTTGTGCCCTCAACGTGTAATCCTACTGAATTACAAATAGTTCAGTTGTCTGCTTTGCTGTATTGCTTGATTTGAATGCTTATTTGTTGTTACACTATACCTGAGTTGGCCAATATGTCAGCAGTGCCTGTTGTACTATCGTAAAGAAATGCATGCCTATTTCATTTGAGTCCTTAACTTTTCCTCTCAACTTCATCACAAGACTGTCTTCGTAGTTTATATGAGGCCACACTGTTAAGTGCTTTCTCAAATTATTTCAACTGCTTAGATGCCTTGGCAGCATAAATATAGCGGTTGTACACTCCCTTTCAACTAGGTATGTCAACTGGGTCCTGTTTAATCCCGATTAAAGTCCACTAGTGGTATGATAGTTCAAAAGAGTTTTTTTGTTTTTTGAGGAAAATGAACTAGGGAGGTAGCAAAAACTAACTAGATGGGACTGGCGGATTTCGTTTATTTGCCACTTACATCCCTAGTTTCATCTTACCATTTTAATTTCTTTTCGGCTGATGCTGCTTCGAACCATTTAAATATAGTTTTCCATGCTCGGCAATAATTCGTTCATCGTTTACCATGTAAGCTTACTGCCTGGATCATACGATAACTATCTCTTACTTATGTCCAGCGAAAACCTTTTAGGATGCCGTTCACACTAGGACACAATGTACAACCCCAGAATCTATTTACCTGATGGTAGCAGTTCAGAGGCAACACCGCCGGAGAGCAGTCTGAGCACAGATATTATAGTGCTTGAGGCTCTACTAGAGGCAGAAAGAGATGGTGTGGCTGCCATGAATGAGGTAATATTTATCTTGAGGCTGGAAATTACGGAATTAGCGGCACACATTATGCAAGCAACCCAAGAATTGGAGGAAGTAAGAATGTTGCATTTGAAGACGGAAGAGGTCCTGCTGTTTCTGCTATCTGAAGCCCAAGATAATCCCGGTTCTTCTTTAGATACCAGTTCAAATTTTCATTAGATTATTGTACTTTCATGTTGTGTCATGTCTCTGAATGGATTATGTTGCAAGACCCCCTATGTTGTCCATGTGTTGTAATGATCTGAATTTTTTACGCGAGGTAATCCTGAGAACTTGTATGATTGACATAAGGTGACCTGTTTGTCGTGTGAGCATATTGTATTGGATGAAATAACTGTTTGACTCAGAGTGTGTCCAACCTACTGAATTCGAAGATCACGGCATTTCTAAATCATAATCATATATAAAGGTGGAATAAATCTTTGTTGTGGTTTTGAAGAAATAAATAACAAAACGAATAATTATCTGTGGATATTCATAATCGAATACAAATTGGATTTGAATTTAGTTTGGCAGGTCCCAGGGAAAACGTGAATGCTAATTCTCCCAAGTTTTGAACGAAGCGGCTAAACACCCACTATAATTTGTGGGCTGCTCGAAGCAAGTGTTTGCGAGATGGAAATTACCGTCTACCCCTGACACTTGACATCCTTATCGACATGATTTAGACTGCTGTCGATAGGGGTAGACTAGTAACTTCAATCAGACGTGACACTACGGCCTCTGAGCCCATTCAAACACGGTGGGCGCCAAACGTGGGCGGCAAAACACATTTGATTCAAGCTCGTCTGAAAGACATGTGTCTCTTCCTCCATTTCCCCATTCATACACGGTGGGCGGCAAAACAAACTCTCCTCCTCCGAAATCGATGTAGGCTTATATTTTAAATAGGGGAAGATGTGTAACTTCCATCAGACGTGACACAACCTCCCTACCTGTCAGCCCCGTTCACACACCATGGGCGCCAACCGTGGGCGGCAAAACACCCTCTCCTCGCCCGAAATCGATGTAGGCTAATATTTTAAATAGGGGCAGATGTGTAACTTCCATCAAACGTGACACAACCGCCCTACCTGTCAGCCCCGTTCATACACCATGGGCGGCAAAACACCCTCTCCTCGCCCGAAATAGTTACCGGCAAATATTTGGGAGATGCGAGATTACCATCCTATCCCCAACCGACGCGATGTCCGAAATTTTAAACAGGGGATAAGTTTGTAACTTTCCCCCATTTCAGAGAAGCGCGTCCCAAAGTTTGAGATCCCCCCTCCCCTCCATTTCCCCATTCATAGACCGTCGGTGGCACAACAACCTCCACACTGCGGCCAGCCTCCTCCGTCCGCCACCCCATCCTCCACCTTGCCGGAGCCGCTACCCCTACCCTGTCGTCCACTGCAAGAGATGGACGTCTCTCGTCCACGGTGCTGGACCAGGATCCTTTCATCACCTCCTCTCGCTTCATCGGCACCATCGTCCACCTTGTCGTTGCCGCTCCTACGACCGCCTCGTCCATGGCAACAGGATATATCCCCCGACCCGGCCGTCTGCCATCTAAAGTCTTCTTCCCCGCCGCCAACAGCCATCGCACCTGCAGCACCCTCAACATATCAGCATAGGCCTACACGGTGTCGCAAGAGAGGTGGTACTCTTCCATATGTGCTTAAGTTATTGATCTCACCCAGAAAATAGATTGTAATTTGTTTACTGTACTTTTCTTGTCCGTACCAAATTGTAGTGGCTAGTTGAAAGCAAACATTGGTTGCAAAGTAGCTTTTTTCGGTTTGCACCTTCAGATCCGCCATGGCACGGGCACTATACTCGTAAAGCTTATGGTTTCCCACCTTTATATTCACTACCATCATCGTAGGTGCTTCGTGTCGTGCTAGCACTACTCCTCAAGACCTCAACCCAAAGCTTACGTGTTGAAATACGAATCTGATATGATGCTCATATCACTAAAACAGAGAATGTTTAATTGGTCACCTAATGTTCCTATATTCGTTTCGAAAAGCAAGTGCGCTACCCACTGGTCCAGCTAGTTCCACTTTCCTGATTTTTCTCTTGATGCTTAGGGATTTCCCCTTTTATCTACTCTATTATGATCTGCGTAGGTGCTTTCTGTCATACTAGCATTACTCCACCCTTCAAGCTAAACAACACAACACTCAGAATTCGAAAAGCTTAGTTGTTCAAATATGATTGTGATATGATACTGATATTAGTTAACCGACACATTTAATTGGTTAGCTAAAGGTCCCACTTGAGTTTCCAAATGCATGTCGCGACATATAGAGAGACAGCATAATTGCATTTCTTTGTCACTTGTTGACCGTACTTTCTTGTCCATACCAAATCTTAGTTGTTATTTCAAAGCAAACATAGTTTACTAACTACCCTTTGCACGGTTTGCAGCTTCAGATCTGCTGTCGGTGTACTAGAATCGGGGTACCCTAGTACCCCGAACTTGTGCACGGGCAGTTGCAGCACCCCGCGGCAAGGCTTGCCGGGCGAACGCCAAGATCCTCCGTGGTTCCCTTGGAGCCATTCAAGAACAAAGTATTTAAGCCCAGGAGACAAGGCCCCGGCAAGAGGAGCTTGCCGGGAAGGCCAACCAAGGCACTCCAAGGAACTTGCCGCGACGCGCCACGCGCTCCGGCAAGGAAACAAGGCCCCGGCAAGAGGAGCTTGCCGGGAAGACCAACCAAGGTACCTCGAGGCCCGGTGAGCGACAAGCTTCCGGACCCGACAAGATAACAGCAGCGGCAAGGCGCTTGCCGCGGCAGGCGGCCACTCTGTGCCCATGCTCCAGCGCATCCACCAACGTGTCGCTCTGGGGGCCTCTCCAGGCACGCGTGGCAGGAGGCTGTGCAGCCAGCGGTGCGCAGTGGCATGCGAAGCTGACAAGATCGCCATCGTGGCGAACGGTGGCGCCCCTAACGGTCCTTTTCTGCACTGTTTGGGCGACTCAGACGGGCATTTAATGCCCTTGTCCCCTGCCATCAGGGTTAGGTAGGGTGCACTGTACAAGTAACTGTACCAACCACCTCACTTTTTACATTTGTACCCTTCTCTGCGTTGCCACCTGTCGGTGACCCCTTTAGCGTATAAAAGGAGGCCCATGCGCAACGTAGAAGAGGTTCGACTGGTTCGGAACCCAGAAAAACACTACACTCTCTCTGGAGCAAGAACACAAGATAATCAAACAAGCAGCAGTAGGAGTGTTATCTCTCCGGAGAGCTCCGAAGTTGGGTAAACTGCTCGTGTGCTTCGCCTTGATCTGCTCTTCGTGTGATCTCCGCCCCCCGCCGAACCGAAAGGGGCTCGGTCCGCCGGCCCCATAGGTGTTCGTGGATCAGTTTCCCCGACATCTTTGGCACGCTAGGTAGGGGGCGTCGAGATTGTGTGAACCTGATCCGGCGTTCACACGAGCTAGATCTTCATTCCCTTCATCAACATGCCACTGAAGAAGAAGACTTCGGTGGCAGCCGTCGTCCATGTCACTTCCGCCACCGTTGGAGCAAACGGGTGGTGGAATGGACGCCGGCAGAAGAATGGACGTCGACGAGGAAGCTTATGATGCTGCTAGGTCCAAGGACAAGGCTGCACAAACCTCGGCGACTGTACATGTTCCGCGCCACTCTCAGGAAGCGCAAGACCAATAGCGTCATGGCACTTACAGTGCCATACGCATGATAGGCCAAGACCAAGCTAGTGGATCTCGGGGCGCTCAGGACCAGCGTGCATGCCAGCGTGCTGGCACGAGCGGGGCACGGTCGCCTGGACGGGATACTGCTCCTTCTAACATCTTTAGAAGTCCGAGCACGTCCCGCTCCTCGCGCCGTCCGCCACTGCCACCCACCACTCCAGCAGAAGCTTTGGCGCGAGCTCAACTGCTCCGAGATTACCCTCCGACGTCGGACAAGATCGATGAATGGAGGGCCACCATTCAGAGTCTCATCGGCTACGCCAACGGCGACACTCCACGGCGGCCGAGCGCGTCGCCACCGCGGCAGGGTTGCCGGGCGCGAGCCGGTGGCGATGAAACGGGTGGAGGTGCAACTACCATGCAATCACCACCCCGAAGGCCAAGATCGCTGACTCGCCGGATCCACCTCGACAGCGACTCCACCGCATCGTCGGATCCACGAGCTCGGCGCGATCAGCGCCAAGTTCTTCATGATCGACAACAAGAAGATGCTCGAACTCGCATCGAGCGCCGAAGAGAAGCGCGACGTCAATCCGACAAGCGCACTGGGCCCTCTGTTGACATGCATGCGCCAGGGGAACCAGGCGATCTGCCGTACGCGGTAGGTTGCCCTGCGTTCACTCGTGAGCTGCGGCAAGTCCAGTGGCCCAGCACGAAGAACTTCAAGCCAGACGTACCGGAGAAATACGACGGCAAGACGCATCTGTCGGAGTTCCTCAGCATCTACACCATTGCGGTGCAGGCTGCCGGGGGACGGGATGACAAGATCCTTGCCAACTACTTCCGGCTGGCGGACACAAGCCTCATGGCCAGGAGAGTGATCTTCATCTGCTCGCCCAGAAGGAAGGAGAGCACCTGCGCAAGTACATTCAGAGACTTAGCGGTGTGCAGCACAACATCCCAGACGTCCACCCTGCCGCGGTGATCAGCGCGTTCCATCAGAACATGCGAAACCGCAGGATGCGGGAGGAAATGGCGATGTGCAAGATCAGGGACGTCAGTGAGTTATATGCACTGGCCGACAAGTGTGCACGTGCTGAGGAAGGAAGGAGACTCCCCGGAGAGAATGTAGGAGCGGGAGGATCTAACAGTGAAGATGCTGCCCCGGCAAGGAAAAACCGGCGGCGGAACAACAGGAGGAGGAAAGGCAAAGAGGTGCTAGTTGTTGAGCAGTCCGGCAACGATGGTGGCGTCAAGAAAGCCAAAGCTGGTGACTCCGGCAAGGAGGTTGCCGCGGAGGTGGCGGCCGCCGACAAGCAGGACGGCACCAACAAGCAGTATTGCAAGATCCACCGCACCAAGGGCCATGATCTCCAGAGCTGCAAAAAAGTCGAGCAGCTTGTTGAGCAACAGAAAGCTGAATACGAGCGGCACGACAAGGAGAAGGCCCACGAAGGTGCTGGGGGATACGGCAAGAAACGTCCCGGCCGAGGAGGACGCCGCGGCAAGGCCAAGCAGCGGCAAGGAGACAGACCTCCTCGCGGCCGCGACAAGGATGGAGGTGACGACGACGATGAAGACATGGATGATGAGGAGACCGATGAGCAGGAGTTCCAGAAAGCCATAGAGGTCCTGTGCGTTGACGGTGGTGCTTCTCTGCATACCTCGCACAGTCAGCTCAAGCAGTGGGTGCGGGAAGTTAATGCAGCAGAACCACCCGTCGAGTCACGCAAGCCTCTGAAATGGTCCAGCACGCCTATCATCTTTGATATTGAGGACCACCCTGATCACATAACTGCGGTCGGGTGCTTGCCGATGTTGGTTTCACCAACAATCCGCAACCTCAAGGTCACTAAGATGCTAGTTGACGGCGGGGCCGGCTTGAACCTGATCTCCTCCGCGGTGCTCTAGAAACTCCAGATCCCTGACAGCGAGCTCGAAGAGACCGGTACATCTCAAGGAATCAACCCGGGAAGGAGCAAGCCGAATGGAAAGATCACGTTGTCGGTAACATTTGGCAGCGAGCTGAACTTCAGGACTGAGAGGGTCACGTTTGATGTTGCTGACTTTCCATTACCTTACAATGGAATCCTTGGCCGTCCAGCACTCGCCAAGTTCATGGCAGCCTCTCACTATGCGTACAACATACTGAAAATGCCAGGCCCGATAAGTGTCATCTCTGTCCCTGGCGATAAGAAGGATGCTCTTATCTATGCCGACAAGATCTACCGGGAAGCAGCAGCCGCAGCAGAACGCAAGACACTTGCCGCTGAAGCTCCCGGGGGGAAGAAGAAGACCATGTCCGGCAAGAACTCTGATGCCCACTCCGACAAGAGCACCTCTTCGGAGTGCTGCGCTACCATCGAGGACGCACCATCGAGCCCCACCGGCATGTGTAAGAAGGTAATGGCAGCTCCACCTGAGACCAAGAAGGTGTCCGCCAAGGAGGACGACACTGGTGGTACCTTCACCATCAGTGCCACTCTTGACCCCAAATAGGAAAGCGCGCTTGTTGCTTTCCTGCGGGCGAATGTCGACGTGTTTGCGTGGCAACCGTCTGATATCCCCGGTGTTCCCAGGAAAGTAATTGAGCACCACCTTGCCGTCTGTCCTCATGCGCGGCCCGTCAAGCAGAAAGTCAGGAAACAGGCAGTGGAGCGCCAAGAATTCATCACAGAAGAAATCAAGAAGTTGGAAGCAGCAGGCCTTGTTAGAGGAGTGCTCCATCCCACGTGGTTGGCCAATCCTGTTGTCGTGCGCAAGGCTAACGGGAAATGGAGGCTTTGTATTGACTTCACTGATGTTAATAAAGCTTGTCCCAAAGACCCATTTCCCTTGCCGCGCATTGACTAGATTGTTGACTCCACAGCCGGATGTGATTTGCTTTCATTTCTTGATGCATACTCAGGATACCATCAGATCTTCATGGCAGAAGAGGATGAAGAGAAAACCGCATTTATCATCCCGTGTGGCACGTACTGCTTCGTACGGATGCCTTTCGGTTTGAAGAATGCTGGTTCAACATTCGCAAGGGTAGTCCACCATGCTTTTGAGCCGCAGATGCACAGAAATGTGGAAGCCTACATGGATGACATAGTGGTCAAGAGCAAGAACAGGGCGACCCTGATTCAAGATTTAGACGAGACATTTGCAAATATGCGCAAGATCAACCTCAAGCTTAACCCCGAGAAGTGCGTGTTTGGAGTCCCTTCTGGCAAGCTCCTCGGGTTCTTCGTGTCTCAGCGGGGAATTGAAGCCAATCCCGACAAGATCAAGGCCATTGAGCAAATCAAAGCACCAAAGCGCGTCAAGGATGTACGAAGGCTTGCCGGTTGCGTGGCTGCTCTCAGCGGGTTTATCTCTAGATATGCTGAGCGCGCCCTGCCATTTTTCAAAATTTTGAAAAAGGCAGGTCCAATAAAATGGACTCCGGAGGCGGAGGCTGCGCTGCAGGACTTGAAGAGATACCTGTCCTCCACTCCAACACTTGTCGCACCTAAGCCGCAAGAGAAGTTGCTGTTGTATATAGCGGCAACCAATCAAGTGGTTAGTGCTGCGTTAGTGGCGGAGAGGGAGGCAGATGATGAGCCAGCAACCACGGCAGATGCATCCAGCGACAAGCAGGGGGCTTCGCCGACAAGCTCTGGTCCCGACAGAGATGGATCTGCCCAGGAGCATGATAAGATGCAGAAGAGAATGGTGCAGCATCCAGTTTACTTTGTCAGTTCCCTTCTACAGGGGGCTAGATCAAGGTACTCTGGTGTGCAGAAGTTGCTTTTCGGCCTCCTCATGGCCTCGAGAAAGCTGCGCCATTACTTCCAAGCACATGAGATCACAGTCGTCACTCGATTTCCGCTGAAGAGGATACTGCAAAATCCAGAAGCGACAGGCAGGATTGTCGAGTGGGCGCTGGAACTGTCAAGCTTTGGCCTCAAGTTTGAGAGCACTTCAACTATCCAAAGCAGAGCATTGGAAGAATTCATAGCAGAATGGGCGCCAACACCAGATGAAGAAATTCCAGAGATGAGCATCCCCGTCAAAGAGGCAAGCAAAGAGTGGCTGATGTACTTTGATGGTGCCTTCTCGCTGCAAGGCGCCGGTGTGGGCGTGCTGCTTGTCGCGCCCACCGGAGAGCACCTCAAGTACGTAGTCCAGATGCACTTTCCCAAGGAGCAAGCAACCAACAATACTGCAGAGTATGAAGGATTGCTTGCCGGTCTCAGAATCGCAGCAGACCTTGGGATCAAGAAGCTCATTGTCAGGGGTGACTCACAGCTTGTCATCCGCCAAGTAAACAAGAACTACCAGAGTCCATTGATGGAAGCATATGTTGATGAAGTGAGGAAGCTAGAAGAGCACTTTGACGGCCTACAGATGGAGCATATCCCAAGAGCTCAGAATGACATTGCTGATGGCCTGTCAAAGTGCGCTGCACTAAAGTTACCTGTAGAACCAGGGATCTTTGTGCTCAAGTTGACTCAACCATCCGTAACACCATCAACTGGACAAAGCAAGAAGAGGAAGTTGGTTTCTGGTGACTACTTTCCGGCAGAGCTCCCCGAAGCCGCCGCCAAGAAAGTCCCCAAGATCAACACCAAGGATGCTGAGGGGCAGTCTGCTCCGGCAAGCCTTATGGTTTGTTCCGTTGAAGCAGACGCTCCCGACAAGTTTTGCTCCGGCAAGCTTGCCGGGGAACATCAAGCTTCGGCAAGGCCGCAAGTCCTTGCCGTAGAAGCGGATGTTTCCGCAGCAGCAGATGTGCCTTTAGTCCTTGTTGTCGAGCCACAAGCTCCAGCATGGGCATAGCAGATTGTCCATTTCCTTTAGACAGGAGAACTTCCCGAAGAGCAAGAAGAAGCGGAAAAAGTAGCCCGACAGTCAAGTATGTACCAGTTTGTCGATAGCATACTGTACAGAAGAAGACTCAACGGTGTGAAATTGAAGTGTATTTGCCGGGAAGATGGACAAAAGCTGTTGGCAGAGATACATGGAGGCATATGTGGCCACCACATTGGCGCAAGAGCACTTGCCGGCAAAGCTTTCCGGCAAGGTTTCTTTTGGCTGACAGCCCTCCAGGATGCAACTGCACAAGTAACCAAGTGTGAAGCGTGCCAGTTCCACTCCAAACAGATACACCAGCCAGCTCAAGCTCTCCAGACGATCCCTTTATCCTGGCCATTTTTGGTTTGGGGGCTCGATATCCTCGGCCCTTTCCCCCGAGCTGTCGGGGGCTTTGAGTACTTGTACGTCGCAATCGACAAGTTCACAAAGTGGCCGGAAGTGCAGCCAATGAGGAAGGTGACAGCACAGTCAACAGTCAAGTTCTTCAGGTCAATTGTTTGCCGTTTCGGGATCCCTAACAGGACCATCACCGACAACGGCACGCAATTCACGAGCCGCACCTTCATGCAGTACGTCCAAGACCTTGGCGCCAAGGTCTGCTTCGCTTCTGTTGCTCATCCAAGAAGCAATGGTCAAGCAGAAAGGGCAAATGCTGAAGTGCTGTGCGGGCTCAAGACCAGAACTTTCGACAGGCTGCGCAAGTGCGGAAGAAACTGGGTCGAGGAGCTGCCGGTGGTTCTTTGGTCGATCAGAACGACGCCAAATCGAGCCACTGGCCAGACGCCTTTCGCTCTAGTCTATGGAGCAGAGGCAGTTCTCCCCACGGAACTTGTATACGGATCGCCTCGAGTGCTCACTTATGATGAGCTTGAGCAAGAACAGCTGCGACAAGATGACGTGCTGTTCCTTGAGGAAGATCGTCTTCAGGCTGCTGTACGAGCTGCTCGATACCAGCAAGCTTTGCGCCGCTACCATAGCCTCAAAGTTAAGGCCAGAAGCTTCAAGGAAGGCGACCTTGTTCTTCGGCGCATTCAGTCCGCCAAGAATTCCAACAAGTTGACGCCGAAGTGGGAAGGCCCTTATCGGGTGAAACGAGTCACAAGGCCCGGCGCTGTCCGCCTTGAGACCGAAGATGGCATTCCGGTGAGCAACTCCTGGAACATAGAACATCTTCGTAAGTTTTTCCCGTAGGGCGCGGTTGCCGGAACCCGTTCTGGCAACCACCTTTTGTACAAGTCTTGCCGCTGTTGCATATAATCCTTTGTACAAAGCCGGGCGCAGATCCCGTGCATAAATAAAACCCCATGTGCTCCGCACAACTTGTCCATTTCATGCATTAGTTTCTTTCTTGCATGCGTTATCTGACACTTTGTGCAGCACCTACATCCGGTAAGCAATAACGAGCCGAAGGGCTCCATATCTTTATTTTCTCTTCTTTCTTCTTTTCAACAAAGGAAAAAAAGGTTCCCTCGCACACAAGTTTGCCGGGGGGAAGGAGAAGATTGTGGTATGGACCAGGCGTCGTTCAAGCAAAGTTTTGCCTTGCCGGGAAGCAAACGACAGAAAAGCTAAGTTGCCAAAGTTTGAGCAATCAGTTTTTAAATTTTTGAGTTATCTTCCTCGAACGACCCTGCTTTGTATGGAAAACCTGTGCGCGGAGGAACCAACTCGTGGCTAGTTGCGCCCTTACTTTGTTTCGAGTCCGCTCAACAACTTAAGTGTGCTGCATCTAGTCGCGACAAGGTTTCTTGTCGGAAGCAGCACCGCCAGCAGGCTGCTGACGTTCCGCACTCAGCGCTCGCGGCTCGGGTGCCTGCGCCGACAAGTTCCCTAGAAGCGTAGGGTAAAGACATACAAAGGAAGGAATCTAGTAGAGGAAATAACATAGCAATTGATAACAGAAATAAAGTTATATTACAAGATAACTTGTCGCAGCTCTAACAGACTGTTTTCATAACATGATTAGTAGCGACAAGGGAAAAGAAGAAATGGGCGGCCTAGTCTACGCGATCGCCCTCAACCCTCTTGATCTCGCTCACCTTGTCCACAATGGGTACGACAAGGGCCTTGCGTGCGTCCCGATCGGCGTCTGGCGGCAAGGACTTGAGGACGTTGGTGAAGCTGAGGCCTGGATTGCGGAAGGCCACCTTCATCAGCACCTTCTAGAGAACCCCGACGCAGATTCTGCGCGACTCGTCGGCCAGCTGCTTTGGGATCCTCTCCCAGAGCCGCTGGAGTGTCGTCACCACGCCCTTGAAGAACAGGCTGAGCTTGGCGCTAGGTTGGAGATTCTCGTCGGAGGGATACCCAAAGTCCTCCATCCCCAGCTGCGCCAGCTCCTTCCGCAGCGCCGTGAGCCGCTGCGCCTCGGCCGACTTCACGCCCTTTCCCTTTCGGCTTTCGGAGCCATGGCGGAGGTGGTGGGGGAGGTCGACGGCGTTGGTGATGCTGGTGGCAATGGGGGGCGGAGCGCTGCTCTCTCGGCTTTGAGAAGAAGGGGGGGAGCGGCAGAGGTTCGTGAAGATGGAGTAGTAGCAACCAGCAAGGGGGAACGAACTGCCCCTATTTCCTCTGCTTATAAAGAGGGACGAGGCGGACGTTTCGCCCTTCCAAATAAAGAACCACCCACGATCTCTCCCACGATGCCGCATTCAACGCGTGCCGTTAGGGGAGAGCGTGGTGGATACGGAGCGAGATTCGGCGTGGCCCAGTCCGCGTGTGCCCGTGCCCTGTCTTGGGCCTAGCCCAACAGCGCTCGGCACCGTGTCTGGCCCAGGCCCGGGGGCTCTTGTCGGTGTACTAGAATAGGGGTACCCTAGTACCCCGAACTTGTGCACGGGCAGTTGCAGCACCCCGCGGCAAGGCTTGCCGGGCGAACGCCAAGATCCTCCGTGGTTCCCTTGGAGCCATTCAAGAACAAAGTATTTAAGCCCAGGAGACAAGGCCCCGGCAAGAGGAGCTTGCCGGGAAGGCCAACCAAGGCACTCCAAGGAACTTGCCGCGACCGCCACGCGCTCCGGCAAGGCAACAAGGCCCCGGCAAGAGGAGCTTGCCGGGAAGACCAACCAAGGTACCTCGAGGCCCGGTGAGCGACAAGCTTCCGGACCCGACAAGATAACAGCAGCGGCAAGGCGCTTGCCGCGCAGGCGGCCACTCTGTGCCCACGCTTCAGCACATCCACCAACGTGTCGCTCTGGGGGCCTCTCCAGGCGCGCGTGGCGGGAGGCTGTGCAGCCAGCGGTGTGCAGTGGCATGCGAAGCTGACAAGATTGCCATCGTGGCGAACGGTGGCGCCCCTAACGGTCCTTTTCTGCACTGTTTGGGCGACTCAGACGGGCATTTAATGCCCTTGTCCCCTGCCGTCTGGGTTAGGTAGGGTGCACTGTACAAGTAACTGTACCAACCACCTTACTTTTTACATTTGTACCCTTCTCTGCGTTGCCACCTGTCGGTGACCCCTTTAGCGTATAAAAGGAGGCCCATGCGCAACGTAGAAGAGGTTCGACTGGTTCGGAACCTAGAAAAACACTACGCTCTCTCTCTCTGGAGCAAGAACACAAGATAATCAAACAAGCAGCAGTAGGAGTGTTATCTCTCCGGAGAGCTTCGAAGCTGGGTAAACTGCTTGTGTGCTTCGCCTCGATCTGCTCTTCGTGTGATCTCCGCCCCCCGCCGAACCGAAAGGGGCTCGGTCCGCCGGCCCCATAGGTGTTCGTGGATCAGTTTCCCCGACATCTGCCATCCCACTGCCATGGTCAACACTGTACTCATCATGCTTATGTTTTCCCCATTTTATGATGACCACAATCAGCCTATGTGGTTCGTGTCGTAATAGCACTACTCTACCCATCGAGCTAAACAAGCTTAGTTGTACAAATTCATATATGATATTATTGCTGATATTAGTAAAACTGAGAGATGTTTAATTGGTTAGCTAAATGTTCCTACTTTAGTTTCTAAATGCATGTGAGCCACATATGGGGAGACCGGAAAGAATAGTATTTCTCTGTGCGCTCTGGTTCATCATGGGTGGCCAACCGACATTGTATTAAAAGACTTGTAATATCTTCAATCTGCTTGCTCTTCTGCTCTTCTTTAAGATGATACTCTTCTCTTGCGGTCGACTGGTCAGGTCGAGTTGTTCTCCCTTAGTATATTTTGAATCTGTCAGGTCAGGTCGACTTGTTCTTCTTTACTATATGTTGAAGCTATCATCTGCGAAGTGTCATGACTTCTGGAGCTCTCATATTTCGAGTAGTAGGCCACATTATATTAATGCACACAACAAATTACAGCATGCATGGCATCTTTTAAAAGAATTGCAGAGATAGCACAAAGGGGTTTACAGGGAGGCAGTATTGGATTAGAATCACTTCTGCATTACAAACAAAATCTTACTTGTTTTTATGTTTTCATGCATGTTAGTTATTGAACATTATCAAAATGAATATGAGAATGGGCGCACGAGAGGAATATTGCGGAATGAGCCACTGCCTAACAAACTTGGCATGGTGGAGGATGGCCTATCTTATTCACCCATCAAGGTGCTTGCTCTAACTTTGCAAAGTTGTATTGGTCGCACATATTTTGCTTCTGACCTCTTGCATTACTTCTACTTTGTTACACCATCTGCTTAGTTTAAGCATCATATATGAGTATATGCCATACCTATCCATTTTCTGTACCTATTCCATGTGTCGTCACACTATGTTTTTCCAGTCAAATGTTATTCTTTCGTAATAGGTGTCCAAAAGGAAGAGGGTGAGTGCAGGTCGTCAAGGAGTACAAACTAGGTATTTGGAAAAGGTAGTGATACCTGTTAAATCAGATAGATCAGCGGCCACAGAAAACACAGCCCAACTGTACCACACTTTACCCCTACTCCAGTGGCCAAACCCCTATTAGAACTGTTGGGAGCCCAGCGTCAGGTACTGTCTATGATATCAATTCAAAATTTGAACTCCTAAATTTCTGCTTGTGCCTTACCTTCTCTCTTGTATGAAAACTAATTTCAGATGAATCTCCTTGCTCAAAGGATCATATGATCTCAAAACAATAATGGGCTCTGCATTGCTCTTGTCAGTACCTCTCTCCCTTTTGCCTTGTAACGCTGTACTTAATTAATTGCTATTTGATTATGTATCATCAGTCTGCAGCTGAGCTTCATTATCCTCTGTTTCTTCCAATATTATTTGATCTATATTTACTCTTTGCAAAATGTAGAATAATGGCAACACCTATAAAGAATTTTTTTGGGGGGAATTTATTGAATTATCCTTCCATCAACATGGAGAAGGGCTTTGTCCAGCCCGTGTTAACATGTAATGTAAGTTCATCCTTCTCAAGCCTTCAAACTTTGTTCTAGTATAGATTTGGATAGGCATCATTTCCTCCACTGTTGTTTTCTTTGTTGTTTACATCTGATTGGATGTTTGCAACAACTACCAGTTTCAAACTGTAGTTGTAAAAACATGTTCCTTATGCAGAACAGATCCATTTATTTGCTTATATAATTGTGAAACTTGTTACGTGTCTCCTTGTTTCTCTTTCAGACTCGTATCTCTTACGCCAGGCAGAACTTTAGGGAAGATAGTAAGCCAAACCATCTTGAGGACAGTGAGATGACCCCAAGGTCCTGTCTTGATGAAGACAGTGAGTTGAACATACTCACCAGCAGGTGTGTGACAACCTCTGTGTAGTCGCTACCTCAATCGGTTCAACTTCTTTAGTCTCAACTTAAAGCGGAAAGGCTTGCTTCAGCTCAGCTCCGACTTGAAGTCAAAGATGCAATGAAGATGTCAGAGGACTGTTGTGTGCACCATCATGCCTTAAATCTAGTGTTGATGCATCTACCGTTGACACAACTGAGGTCTACTCAGCTTCTTCAGCTGTTTGGAAGGGCCGACCTGGCCAGGCCTAGTGCCTTCTGAAGTGCTCTCAGTTTTGTATATTCTTTTGTCGGCATGTTTATTTGCACTGGTGGCGAACTTTGATGCCGAGTGGATGTAATATGTGTGATAGCCGTGATAGCCTAGCGTAAGTTGCTTGCTTATTTATTTCCTTGTTGTCTTGTTTATTTGTTTGCTTCTAGTCATTGCAGTTCTTTTTCCGCGGTTTGCTAGTGGCTGGAATAACCTATTTTTTAAAACTAGGCCACAATAACCATGGGATAATATTTACTGTAGTGACACTGGGCCTCCTACGGGTCATAGAAACAGTGGGCCTTCTATGGGCCGTAGAAACAATGGGCCTTCTACGGGCCGTAGAAACAATGGGCCTTCTACGGGCCGTAGAAACAATGGGCCTTCTAAGGGCCATATCATCAATGGGCCTTATACGAGCAGTATGATAGATGGCCAAACATGGGCCAATAATAGGCCGCATTATGGCCGTAAACGGGCTAGAGTTGGAATCGTCCGTTCATGGGCCGACCATAACGGGCCATCGTTAATAGGTCGTATTTGATGACGCTATGAAAACGGCCCAACGTATTAACGGACCACAAACGGGCCGACTGTAACCACGGGCTGAATTTTGCCCACAAGCAGAAAATGACAGTAATGGGCCATAAGTAAACGAATGCTAGAAATGAGCCCAAGAATAAATGGGCTCTGAGAAGGCCGAAAGATAACATGGGCTGGAAACGACCCAACGGAATAACGGGCCGTTAATGGGTATAAAGTGATAAACTGTTCATTATGGGCCAGTTTCACCATGGGCCGTTAATGGGTGTAAAGTGATACACTGTTCATTACGGGCCTGTTTCACCACGGGCCGTTAGTAGGCCAAGAGTTACATAGGGCCTCATATGGGCCGAAAGACGTCATGGGCCATACATGGGCCAGAAGTGAAAACAGGTTGGAATCATATTGGGTGGCCCAAATGACGCTACTGGGCCTAATTCGGATAGGGTGTAAAGGGCCTTGGGTTAGCGGGCTGTAAATGGGCTATATGCGAACATGCCGTTAACAGGCTTTACATGGGCCGGCCCGCCACCTTTTGACCAAGTCAAATGGGCCGGCTTTTTCACAGGAAAGGGCCTCTGTTGGGCCGTGCCATGTGTCGACGTACCATAGGCGCCTATCTGACCCACTGACGAGCTGACACATGTTTCGTCCGGCCAATAAGAATTTTACACGTGGAAATTTCCCATTGGTCGGGGCTGTTAACGGGTTATCGGATCCAAAACCCGACCCGGTAGCTTAACGGCGTTCCGTTACGGTGGATGCCACGTGTCGGTCACCCTTGATGAAAGCACTTCTGCGACGCATGATTTAACGTCATGGAAGTGGACACTTCCGTGATGATAATTTTGGTAATGTCATGGAACACTTCTACGACAGCACAGGTATGACTATCTTGATTCTGTCATAAATTTGTCATGGATGTACATGCATGACAAAAAACGTGACCTACTGTGACAAACACGTATCATCACGGAAGTGTTTTTTTGTAGTGCAACCAAAACCCTAATGTCACCTAGATACTCCAATGTCACCTCAAGTATCCGTGGGTATGATTATACAATATGCATCACACAATCTCAGATTCATCTATTGAACCAACACATAGAACCTCAAAGAGTGCCCCAAAGTTCCTACCAGAGAATCGCGACGAAAACATGTGCCAACCCCTATGCATAGGTTCATGGGCGGAACCCGCAAGTTGATCACCAAAACATACATCAAGTGAATCATGTGGTATCCCATTGTCACCATAGATACGCACGGCAAGACATACATCAAGTGTTCTCAAATCTTTAAAGACTCAATCTGATAAGACAACTTCAAAGGGGAAACTCAATCCATTACAAGAGAGTAGAGGGGGAGGAGAAACATAAGATCCAACTATAATAGCAAAGCTCGCGATACATCAAGATCGTGTCAAATCAAGAACACGAGAGAGAGAGAGAGATCAAACACATAGCTATTGGTACATACCCTCAGCCCCGAGGGAGAACTACTCCCTCCTCATCATAGAGAGCACCGGGATGATGAAGATGGCCACCGGAGAGGGATTCCCCCTCCGGCAGGGTGCCAGAACGGGTATAGATTGGTTTTCGGTGGCTACGGAGGCTTCTGGCGGCGGAACTCCCGATCTATTATGCTCTCTGATGTTTTAGGGTATATGGAGATATATAGGCGGAAGAAGTACGCCAGGGGGGCCATGAGGGGACCACGAGGGTGGAGGGCGCGCCCGGGGGGGGGGGGGGGGTGAGCGCGCCCCCTGCCTCATGGCCTCCTCGTAGATCCCCTAATGTGCACTCAAAGTCTTATGGGCTTCTTCTGATCCAAAAATAAGTTCCGTGAAGTTTCAGGTCAATTGGACTCCGTTTGGTTTTCTTTTTCTGTGATATTCTAAAACAAGGTAAAAACAAAAACTGGCACTGGGCTCTGGGTTAATAGGTTAGTCCCAAAAATCATATAAAAGTGTATAATAAAGCCCATAAACATCCAAAACAGTAGATTTTATAGCATGGAGCAATCAAAAATTATAGATACGTCGGAGACGTATCAACATCCCCAAGCTTAATTCCTGCTCGTCCTCGAGTAGGTAAATGATAAAAACAGAATTTTTGATGCGGAGTGCTACTTGGCATAATTTCAATGTAATTCTTCTTCATTGTGGCATGAATATCCAGGTCCATAAGATTCAAGACAAAAGTTTAATATTGACATGAAAACAATAATACTTCAAGCATACTAACTAAGCAATCATGTCTTCTCAAAATAACATGGCCAAAGAAAGTTCATCCCTACAAAATCATATAGTTTAGTCATGCTCCATTTTCGTCACACAAGAATGCTCTCATCATGCACAACCCCGATGACAAGCCAAGCAATTGTTTCATACTTTAGTAATCTCAAACCTATAAACTTTAACGCAATACATGAGCGCGAGCCATGGATCTAGCACTATGGGTGGAATAGAATATGATGATGGGGGTTATGTGGAGAAGACAAAAAGGAGAAAGTCTCACATCAACGAGGCTAATCAATGGGATATGGAGATGTCCATCAATTGATGTTGATGCAAGGAGTAGGGATTGCCATGCAACGGATGCACTAGAGCTATAAATGTATGAAAGCTCAACAAAAGAAACTAAGTGGGTGTGCATCCAACTTGCTTGCTCACGAAGACCTAGGGCACTTGAGGAGGCCCATTGTTGGAATATACAAGCCAAGTTCTATAATGAAAATTTCCCACTAGTAAATGAAAGTGACAAAACAAGAGACTCTCTATCATGAAGATCATGGTGCTACTTTGAAGCACAAGTGTGGCAAATGATAGTAGCATTGTCCCTTCTCTCTCTTTCTCTCATTTTCATTTTTTTTATTTTTTGAGCCTTCTCTTTTTTATGGCCTTTCTCTTTTTTTGGGCCCTCTCTTCTTTTATGGCCTTTCTCTCTTTTTTATTCCTCACTTGGGACAATGCTCTAGAAAATGATGATCATCACACTTCTATTTATTTACAACTCAAAGATTACAACTCGATACTAGAACAAGGTATGACTCTATATGAATGCCTCCGGAGGTGTACCGGGATGTGCAATGACTCATGAGTGACATGTATGAAAGAATTATGAATGGTGGCTTTGCCACAAATACAATGTCAACTACATGATCATGCAAAGCAATATGACAATGATGGAGCGTGTCATAATAAATGGAACGGTGAAAAGTTGCATGGCAGTATATCTCGGAATGGCTATGGAAATGCCATAATAGGTAGGTATGGTGGCTGTTTTGAGGAAGATATAAGGAGGTTTATGTGTGAAAGAGCGTATCATATCATGGGGTTTGGATGCACCGGCAAAGTTTGCGCCAACTCTCAATGTGAGAAAGGGCAATGCATAGTACCGAAGAGGCTAGCAAGGATGGAAGGGTGAGAATGCGTATAATCCATGGACTCAACATTAGTAATAAATAACTCACATACTCGTTGCAAAAATCTACAAGTCATCAAAAACCTCGGTACTACGCGCATGCTCCTAGGGGGATAGATTGGTAGGAAAAGACCATCGCTCTTCCCCGACCACCACTCATAAGGAGGACAATCAAATAACACCTCATGTTTCAAATTTGTTACATAATGTTTACCATACGTGCATGCTACGGGACTTGCATACTTCAACACAAGTATTCCTCAAATTCACAACTACCCAACTAGCACGACTTTGATATTATTACCTCCATATCTCAAAACAATCATCAAGCATCAAACTTCTCTTAGTATTCAATGCACTCTATATGAAAGTTTTTATTATTCTTGGATGCCTAGCATATTAGGATTATTTAAGAAAATTACCATGCTATTTAAGACTCTCAAAATAATATAAGTGAAGCATGAGAGTTCGTCTATTTCTATAAAATAAAACCACCACCGTGCTCTAAAAGATATAAGTGAAGCACTAGAGCAAATGACAAACTACTCCAAAAGATATAAGTGAAGATCAATGAGTAGTTGAATAATTATGCAACCATGTGAAGACTCTCTAACATTTAATAATTTCAGATCTTCCTATTTTATTCAAACAGCAAGAAAAACAAAATAAAATAAAATGACACTCCAAGCAAAACACATATCATGTGGCGAATAAAAATATAGCACCAAGTAAAGTTACCGATGAACGAAGACGAAAGAGGGGATGCCTTCCGGGGCATCCCCAAGCTTAGGCTCTTGGTTGTCCTTGAATATTACCTTGGGGTGCCTTGGGCATCCCCAAGCTTAGGCTCTTGCCACTCCTTATTCCATAGTCCATCGAATCTTTACCCAAAACTTGAAAACTTCACAACACAAAACTTAACAGAAAACTCGTAAGCTCCGTTAGCGAAAGAAAACAAAACACCACTTCAAGGTACTGTAATGAACTCATTATTTATTTATATTGTTTTTAAAACTACTGTATTCCAACTTTTCTATGGTTCATACCCTCCGATACTACTCATAGATTCATCAAAATAAGCAAACAACACATAGAAAACAGAATCTGTCAAAAACAGAACAGTCTGTAGTAATCTGGATCAAACGTATACTTATGGAACTCGTAAAATTCTCAAATAAATTTCTGGACGTGAGGAATTTATATATTAATCATCTTCAAAAAGAATTAACTAAATATCACTCTCCAAATAAAAATGGCAGCAATTCTCGTGAGCGCTAAAGTTTCTGTTTTTTACAGCATGATCAACAAGACTTTCCCCAAGTCTTCCCAACGGTTCTACTTGGCACAAACACTAATTAGAAGCATAAAACCACATATAAACAGAGTCTAGATGAATTATTTATTACTAAACAGGAACAAAAAGCAAGGAACAAAAATAAAATTGGGTTGCCTCCCAACTAGCGCTATCGTTTAACGCCCCTAGCTAGGCATGATGATTTCAATGGTGCTCACATAAAAGATAAGAATTGTAACATAAAGAGAGCATCTTGAAGAATATGACTAGCACATTTAAATCTAACCCACTTCCTATGCATAGGAATTTTTTGAGCAAACAACTTGTGGGAACAAGAATCAACTTGCATAGGAAGGTAAAACAAGCATAACTTCAAAAGTTTAAGCACATAGAGAGGAAACTTGATATTATTGCAATTCCTACAAGCATATATTCCTCCCTCATAATAATTTTCAGTAGCATCATGAATGAATTCAACAATATAACCAGCACCTATAGCCCACATAAGCAAAATTCTTCTCATCAATAATAGTGGGAGCAAACTCAACAAAATAATTATCATGTGAGGCATAATCCAATTGAAAACTAAAATCATGATGACAAGTTTCATGGATATAATTATTATTTATAACATACAAGTCATCACAATAATCATCATAGATAGCAACTTTGTTCTCATAATCAATTGGAACCTCTTCCGGAATAGTGGATTCATCACAAAATGAAGTCATGACCTCTCCAAATCCACTTTCATCAATATAATCATTATAAATAGGAGGCATGCCTTCTTCATAATAAATTTGCTCATCAAAACTTGGGGGACAAAAAATATCATCTTCATCAAACATAGCTTCCCCAAGCTTGTGGCTTTGCATATCATTAGCATCATAGATATTCAAGGAATTCATACTAACAACATTACAATCATGCTCATCATTCAAATATTTAGTGCCAAATATTTTAATGCATTCTTCTTCTAACACTTTGGCACAATTTTCCTTCCCATCATACTCACGAAAGCTATTAAAAAGATGAAGCGTATGAGAAAAACTCAATTCCATTTTTTATAGTTTTCTTTTATAAACTAAACTAGTGATAAAACAAGAAACTAAAAGACTCGATTGCAAGATCTAAAGATATACCTTCAAGAACTCACCTCCCCGGCAACGGTGCCAGAAAAGAGCTTGATGTCTACTACACAACCTTCTTCTTGTAGACGTTGTTGGGCCTCCAAGTGCAGAGGTTTGTAGGACAGTAGCAAATTTTCCTCAAGTGGATGACCTAAGGTTTATCAATCCGTAGGACGCGTAGGATGAAGATGGTCTCTCTCAAGCAACCCTGCAACCAAATAACAAAGAGTCTCTTGTGTCCCAACACAACCAATACAATGGTAAATTGTATAGGTGCACTAGTTCGGCGAAAAGATGGTGATACATGTGGTATATGGATGGTAGATAATGGTTTTTGTAATCTGAAAATATAAAAACGGCAAGGTAACTAATGATAAAAGTGAGTGTAAACGGTATTGCAATGCGTTGAAACAAGGCCTAGGGTTCATACTTTCTCTAGTGCAAGTTCCCTCAACAATACTAACATAATTGGATCACATAACTATCCCTCAACATGCAACAAAGAGTCACTCCAAAGTAACTAATAGCGGAGAACAAACGAAGAGATTATGGTAGGGTACGAAACCACCTCAAAGTTATTCTTTCCAATCAATCCGTTGGGCTATTCCTATAAGTGTCACAAACAGCCCTAGAGTTCGTACTAGAATAACACCTTAAGACACAAATCAACCAAAACCCTAATGTCACCTAGATACTCCAATGTCACCTCAAGTATCCGTGGGTATGATTATACGATATGCATCACACAATCTCAGATTCATGTATTCAACCAACACATAGAACCTCAAAAAGTTCCCCGAAGTTCCTACCAGAGAATTATGATGAAAACATGTGCCAACCCCTATGCATAGGTTCATGGGCAGAACCCACAAGTTGATCACCAAAACATACATCAAGTGAATCACGTGGTATCCCATTGTCACCACAGATACGCATGACAAGACATACATCAAGTGTTCTCAAATCTTTAAAGACTCAATCCGATAAGATAACTTCAAAGGGGAAACACAATCCATTACAAGAGAGTAGGGGGAGGAGAAACATAAGATCCAACTATAATAGCAAAGCTCGCGATAGTCGTGCCAAATCAACAACACGAGAGAGAGAGAGAGAGAGAGAGAGAGATCAAACACATAGCTACTGGTACATACCCTCAGCCCCAAGGAAGAACTACTCCCTCCTCGTCATGGAGAGCACCGGTATGATGAAGATGGTCACTGGAGAGGGATTCCCTCTTCGGCAGGGTGCCGGAACGGGTCTAGATTGGTTTTCGGTGGCTGCGGAGGCTTCTGGCGGCGGAACTCCCGATCTATTGTGCTCTCCGATGTTTTTAGGGTATATGGAGATATATAGGCGAAAGAAGTACGCCAGGGGGGCTACGAGGGTTGAGGGCGCGCCCGGGGGGGTGGGCGCGTGATACGTCTCCAACGTATCTATAATTTTTGATAGCTCCATGCTATATTATCTACTGTTTTGGACTATATTGGGCTTTATTTTCCACTTTTATATTATTTGTGGGGCTAACCTATTAACCCGAGGCCCAGCCTAGAATTGATGTTTTTTTGCCTATTTCAGTGTTTCGAAGAAACGGAATATCAAACGGAGTCCAAACGGAATGAAACCTTCGGGAATGTGATTTTCTCACCGAACGTGATCCAGGAGACTTGGACCCTACGCCAAGGCATCAGAGAGGCGGTCACAAGGCTGGGGGGCACCCCCCCTAGGGCGCGCCACCCTGCCTCATGGGCCCCTTGGAGCTCCACCGACGTACTCCTTCCTCCTATATATACCTACGTACCCCCAAATGATCAGAACAGGAGCCAAAAACCTAATTCCACCGCCGCAACTTTCTGTATCCACGAGATCCCATCTTGGGGCCTGTTCCGGAGCTCCGCCGGAGAGGGCCGTCATCACGGAGGGCTTCTACATCATCATAGCCTCTCCGATGAAGTGTGAGTAGTTTACCTCAGACCTTCGGTTCCATAGTTAGTAGCTAGATGGCTTCTTCTCTCTTTTTGGATCTCAATACAAAGTTCTCCCCCTCTCTTATGGAGATCTATTCAATGTAATCTTCTTTTTGCGGTGTGTTTGTTGAGACCGATGAATTGTGGGTTTATGATCAAGTCTATCAATGAATAATATTTGAATCTTCTCTGAATTCTTTTATGTATGATTGGTTATCTTTGCAAGTCTCTTTGAAATATCCGTTTGGTTTGGCCAACTAGATTGGTAGTTCTTGCCATGGGAGAAGTGCTTAGCTTTGGGTTCGATCTCGCGGTGTCCTTTCCCAGTGACAGAAGGGGCAGCATGGCACGTATTTCATCGTTGCCATCGAGGATAACAAGATGGGGTTTATTTCATATTGCATGAATTTATCTCTCTACATCATGTCATCTTGCTTAAGGCGTTACTCTATTTTTAACTTAATACTCTAGATGCATGCTGGATAGCGGTCGACGAGTGGAGTAATAGTAGTAGATGCAGAATCGTTTCGGTCGACTTGTCACGGACGTGATGCCTATATACATGATCATGCCTAGATATTCTCATAACTATGCTCAATCCTGTCAATTGCTCAACAGTAATTTGTTCACCCACCGTAGAATACTTATGCTCTTGAGAGGAGCCACTAGTGGAACCTATGGCCCCCGGGTCTATTCTCATCATATCAATCTCCATCACTTTAATCTTGCTTTACTTTTTACTTTGTCTTTTACTTTTCACTTTGCATCTCTATACCAAAAATATTATATCTATCAGATCTCACTCTCGTAAGTGACCGTGAAGGGATTGACAACCCCTAATCGTGTTGGTTGCGAGTAGCTATCGTTTTGTGCAGGTACGAGGGACTTGAGCATGGCCTCCTACTGGATTGATACCTTGGTTCTCAAAAATTGAGGGAAATACTTACGCTACTCTGCTGCATCATCCCTTCCTCTTCGGGTAAATCCAACGCAAGCTCAAGAGGTAGCAAGAAGGATTTCTGGCGCCGTTGCTGGGGAGTCTACGCAAAAAGTCAACATACCAAGTACCCATCACAATCCCTATCTCCCGCATTACATTATTTGCCATTTGCCTCTCGTTTTCCTCTCCCCCACTTCACCCTTGCCGATTTTTTCGCCCTCTCTCTCTCTCTATCCTCCCTCTCTATTTGCCTCTTTTGCCCGCTTGCCTTTTTGTTTGCTCATGTGTTAGATTGCTTGTTTGTCGCGATGGCTCAAGATACTACCAAATTGTGTGACTTCACCAATACCAATAATATGATTTCCTTAGCACTCTGATTGCTCCTCTTGCCAATACTGATCTTGTGAAATCAATACTGCTTTGTTGAATCTTGTTATGAAAGATCAATTCTCCGGCCTTCCTAGTGAAGATGCCGCTACTCATCTGAATAGCTTCATTGATTTATGTGATATGCAAAAGAAAAAAGATGTCGATAATGATGTCGTTAAATTGAAGCTATTTCCTTTTTCGCTTAGAGATCGTGCTAAAGCTTGGTTTCCTTCTTTGCCTGAAAATAGTATTAATTCTTGGAACAAGTGCAAAGATGCTTTTATCTCTAAGTATTTCCCTCCCGCTAAGATCATCTCTCTTAGAAACGGTATTATGAATTTTAAGCAAATTGATCATGAACATGTTGCGCAAGCTTGGGAGAGAATTAAATTAATGATACGTAATTGCCCTACTCATGGTTTGAATTTGTGGATGATTATACAAAAATTTTATGCCAGATTGAATTTTGCTTCTAGAAATCTTTTAGATTCAGCCGCGGGAGTCACTTTTATGGAAATCACTTTAGGAGATGCTACTAAACTCCTAGATAATATTATGGTCAATTATTCTCAATGGCATACTGAAAGATCTTCTAATAAAAAAGTGCATGCGATAGAAGAAATCAATGTGTTGAGTGGAAAGATGGATGAACTTAGCTAGTAAGAGTGTTTCTTCAGATCCTAATGATATGCCTTTGTCTACTTTGATTGAGAATAACAATGAATCTATGGATGTGAATTTTGCTGGTAGGAATAATTTTGGTAACAATGCTTATAGAGGGAATTTTAATCCTAGGCCATATCCTAGTAATCCTTCTAATAATTATGGGAATTCCTACAACAACTCTTGTGGAAATTATAATAAGATGCCCTCTGAATTTGAGAATAGTGTTAAAGAGTTTATGAATTCACAAAAGAATTTTAATGCTTTGCTTGAAGAGAAATTGCTTAAAGTTGATGATTTGGCTAGGAACGTTGATAGAATTTCTCTTGAGATTGATTCTTTAAAGATTAGATCTATTCCTCCTAAGCATGATATCAATGAGTCTCTCAAAGCCATGAGAATTTCCATTGATGAGTGCAAGGAAAGAACCGCTAGGATGCGTGCTTCCAAAGATGCCTTTATTAAAGCGTGTTCTTCCAATTCCTATGAAAATCAAGATGAAGATCTAAAAGTTATTGATGTGTGATAACCCACAAGTATAGGGGATCGCAACAGCTTTCGAGGGTAGAGTATTCAACCCAAATTTATTGATTCGACACAAGGGGATCCAAAGAATATTCTCAAGTATTAGCAGCTGAGTTGTCAATTCAACCACACTTGGAAACTTAGTATCTGTAGCAAAGTGTTTAGTAGCAAAGTAAAATTATAGTGGTGGTAGCGGCAACAAAACTAAAGACACCAAAAGTAATGTTTTTGGTATTTTGTAGTGATTGTAACAGTAGCAACGGGAAAGTAAACAAGCGTAAACCAGTATATGGAAAACTCATAGGCACCGGATCGGTGATGGATAATTATGCCGGATGCGGTTCATCATGTAACAGTCATAACATAGGGTGACACAGAACTAGCTCCAATTCATCAATGTAATGTAGGCATGTATTCCGTATATAGTCATACGTGCTTATGGAAAAGAACTTGCATGACATCTTTTGTCCTACCCTCCCGTGGCTGTGGGGTCCTATTGGAAACTAAGGGATATTAAGGCCTCCTTTTAATAGAGAACCAGAACAAAGCATTAGCACATAGTGAATACATGAACTCCTCAAACTATGGTCATCACCGAGAGTGGTCCCGATTGTTGTCACTTCGGGGTTGCCGGATCATAGCACATAGTAGGTGACTATAGAGATGCAAGATAGGATCAAGAACTCACATATATTCATGAAAACATAATAGGTTCAGATCTGAAATCATGGCACTCGGGCCCTAGTGACAAGCATTAAGCATAGAAAAGTCATAGCAACATCAATCTCAGAACATAATGGATACTAGGGATCAAACCCTAACAAAACTAACTTGATTACATGATAAATCTCATCCAACCCATCACCGTCCAGCAAGCCTGCGATGGAATTACTCACGCACGGCGGTGAGCATCATGAAATTGGTGATGGAGGATGGTTGATGATGACGACGGCGACGAATCCCCCTCTCCGGAGCCTCGAACGGACTCCAGATCAGCCCTCCCGAGAGGTTTTAGGGCTTGGCGGGGGCTCCGTATTGTAAAACGCGATGATTTCTTCTCTCTAATTTTTTTCTCTTTGAAAGCAAATATATTGAGTTGGAGTTGGCGTCGGAGAGCATCCAGGGGGCCCACAAGGTAGGGGGGTGCGCCCTAGGGGGGCGCGCCCCACCCTCATGAGAAGGGTGTGGGCCCCCTGGTCTTCATCCTTGGCGAGGAATTTTTATTATTTTTTCTAAGATGTTCCGTGGAGTTTCAGGTCATTCCAAGAATATTTGTTTTCTGCACATAAAACAACACCATGGAAATTCTGCTGAAAACAGCGTCAGTCCGGGTTAGTTCCATTCAAATCATACAAGTTAGAGTCCAAAACAAGGGCAAAAGTGTTTGGAAAAGTAGATACGGCAGAGATGTATCAACTCCCCCAAGCTTAAACCCTTGCTTGTCCTCAAGCAATTCAGTTGACAAACTGAAAGAAAGAAAGAAAAACTTTTACAAACTCTGTTTGCTCTTGTTGTTGTAACTATGTCAAGCCAGCATTCAAGTTTTCAGCATAGATCATAACTAACCACATTTGCAATAATTCTCAGGTCTCACAATTACTCATATCAATAGCATAATCAACTAGCAAGTCATAATAATAAATATCGGATGACAACACTTTCTCAAAACAATCATAATATGATATAACAAGATGGTACCTTGCTAGCCCTTTCTAAGACTGCAAAACATAAATGCAGAGCACCTTTAAAGATCAAGGACTGACTAGATATTGTAATTCATGGTAAAAGAGATCCAATCATAGTCACACCTAATATAAATTAACAGTGATGAATGCAAATGATAGTTGTGCTCTCCAGCTAGTGCTTTTTAATAAGAGGGTGATGACTCAACATAAAAGTAAATGGATAGGCCCTTCGCAGAGGGAAGCAGGGATTTGTAGAGGTGCCAGAGCTCGGTTTTGAAATAGAGATAAATTGTATTTTGAGCGGTATACTTTCATTGTCAACGTAACAACTAAGAGATGGCGATATCTTCCATGCTAAACACATTATAGGCGGTTCCCAAACAGAATGGTAAAGTTTATACTCCCCCTCCACCAACAAGCATCAATCCATGGCTTGCTCGAAACAATGAGTGCCTCCAACATACATCAGGTCCCAGGGGGAGTTTTGTTTGCAATTAATTTTGGTTTAGTTTGCATAAAGCATGGGACTGGGCATCCCGGTGACCAACCATTTTCTCGTGAGTGAGGAGAGGAGTCCACTCCTCTTGAGAATAACCCGCCTAAAACGGAAGATAAGGACAACCTTGGTTGATACATGAGCTATTCGATCATACAAAATAGAATGTTTATTTAAAGGTTTAGAGTTTGGCACATACAAATTTACTTGGAATGGCAGGTAGATACTGCATATAGGAAGGTATGGTGGACTTATCTGGAATAACTTTGGGGTTTAAGGGATTGGATGCACAAGCAGTATTCCCTCTTAGTACAGGTGAAGGCTAGCAAAAGACTGGGAAGCGACCAACTAGAGAGCGACAACAGCCATGTACATGCATTAAAATTAATAAACATTGGATGCAAGCATGAGTAGGATATAATCCACCACGAACATAAATATCGTGAAGGCTATGTTGATTTTGTTTCAACTACATGCCTGAACATGTGCCAAGTCAAGTTACTTAAATCATTCAAAGGAGGATACCACACCATCATACCACATAATAATCATCTCAATAGCATGTTGGCACACAAGGTAAACCATTATAACTCGTAGCTAATCAAGCATGGCACAAGTGTTGGGGAACGTAGTAATTTCAAAAAATTTCCTATGCACACGCAAGATCATGGTGATGCATACCAACGAGAAGGGAAGAGTGTGATCTACGTACCCTTGTACATCGACAACGGAAGCGTTTGGTTGATGTAGTCGTACGTCTCCACGGCCCGACCGATCAAGCACCGAAACTACGGCACCTCCGAGTTCTAGCACACGTTCAACTCGATGACGATCCCTGGACTCCGATCCAGCAAAGTGTCGGGGAAGAGTTCCATCAGCACGACGGCGTGGTGATGATCTTAATGTACTACCGTCGCAGGGCTTCGCCTAAGCACCGCTACAATATTATTGAGGACTATGGTGGAAGGGGGCACCGCACACGGCTAAGAATATGATCACGTGGATCAACTTGTGTCAAGGGGTGCCCCTGCCCCCGTATATAAAGGATCAAGGGGAGGAGGCCGGCCGGCCTCTATGGCGCGCTAAGGAGGAGTCCTCCTCCTAGTAGGAGCAGTTCTCCTACTAGGAGGGGGAAAGAAGTGGGGAGGGAGAAGGAAAGGGGGGCGCAGCCCCCCCTCTCCTAGTCCAATTCGGACCAGGGGGGAAGGAGGCGCGCGGCCCACCTTTGGCTGCCCCTCTCTCTCTCCACTAAGGCCCATATGGCCCATTACTTCTCCCGGGGGGTTCCAATAACCCTCCGGCTCTTCGGTTTTCTCCGAAATCACCCGGAACACTTCCGGTGTCCGAATATAGCCGTCCAATATATCAATCTTTATGTCTCGACCATTTCGAGACTCCTCGTCATGACCGTGATCACATCCGGGACTCCGAACTAACTTCGGTACATCAAAACTCATAAACTCATAATATAACTGTCATCGAAACCTTAAGCGTGCGGACCCTACGGGTTCGAGAACAATGTAGACATGACCGAGACACGTCTCCGGTCAATAACCAATAGCGGAACCTGGATGCTCATATTGGCTCCTACATATTCTACGAAGATCTTTATCGGTCAGACCGCATAACAACATACGTTGTTCCCTTTGTCATCGGTATGTTACTTGCCCGAGATTCGATCGTCGGTATCTCAATACCTAGTTCAATCTCGTTACCGGCAAGTCTCTTTACTCGTTCCGTAATACATCATCTCGCAACTAACTCATTAGTTGCAATGCTTGCAAGGCTTATGTGATGTGCATTACCGAGAGGGCCCAGAGATACCTCTCCGACAATCGGAGTGACAAATCCTAATCTCGAAATACGCCAACCCAACATGTACCTTTGGAGACACCTGTAGAGTACCTTTATAATCACCCATTTACGTTGTGACGTTTGGTAGCACACAAAGTGTTCCTCCGGCAAACGGGAGTTGCATAATCTCATAGTCATAGGAACATGTATAAGTCATGAAGAAAGCAATAGCAACATACTAAACGATCGGGTGCTAAGCTAATGGAATGGGTCATGTCAATCAGATCATTCACCTAATGATGTGATCCCGTTAATCAAATAACAACTCTTTGTTCATGGTTAGGAAACATAACCATCTTTGATTAACGAGCTAGTCAAGTAGAGGCATACTAGTGACACTCTGTTTGTCTATGTATTCACACATGTATTATGTTTCCGGTTAATACAATTCTAGCATGAATAATAAACATTTATCATGATATAAGGAAATAAATAATAACTTTATTATTGCCTCTAGGGCATATTTCCTTCAGTCTCCCACTTGCACTAGAGTCAATAATCTAGATTACACAGTAATGATTCTAACACCCATGGAGCCTTGGTGCTGATCATGTTTTGCTCGTGGAAGAGGCTTAGTCAACGGGTCTGCAACATTCAGATCCGTATGTATCTTGCAAATCTCTATGTCTCCCACCTGGACTAGATCCCGGATGGAATTGAAGCGTCTCTTGATGTGCTTGGTTCTCTTGTGAAATCTGGATTCCTTTGCCAAGGCAATTGCACCAGTATTGTCACAAAAGATTTTCATTGGACCCGATGCACTAGGTATGACACCTAGATCGGATATGAACTCCTTCATCCAGACTCCTTCATTTGCTGCTTCCGAAGCAGCTATGTACTCCGCTTCACATGTAGATCCCGCCACAACGCTTTGTTTAGAACTGCACCAACTGACAGCTCCACCGTTTAATGTAAACACGTATCCGGTTTGCGATTTAGAATCGTCCGGATCAGTGTCAAAGCTTGCATCAACGTAACCTTTTACGATGAGCTCTTTGTCACCTCCATATATGAGAAACATATCCTTAGTCCTTTTCAGGTATTTCAGGATGTTCTTGACCGCTGTCCAGTGATCCACTCCTGGATCACTTTGGTACCTCCCTGCTAGACTTATAGCAAGGCACACATCAGGTCTGGTACACAGCATTGCATACATGATAGAGCCTATGGCTGAAGCATAGGGAACATCTTTCATTTTCTCTCTATCTTCTGCAGTGGTCGGGCATTGAGTCTTACTCAACTTCACACCTTGTAACACAGGCAAGAACCCTTTCTTTGCTTGATCCATTTTGAACTTCTTCAAAACTTTGTCAAGGTATGTGCTTTGTGAAAGTCCAATTAAGCGTCTTGATCTATCTCTATAGATCTTAATGCCTAATATGTAAGCAGCTTCACCGAGGTCTTTCATTGAAAAACTCTTATTCAAGTATCCCTTTATGCTATCCAGAAATTCTATATCATTTCCAATTAGTAATATGTCATCCACATATAATATCAGAAATGCTACAGAGCTCCCACTCACTTTCTTGTAAATACAGGCTTCTCCAAAAGTCTGTATAAAACCAAATGCTTTGATCACACTATCAAAGCGTTTATTCCAACTCCGAGAGGCTTGCACCAGTCCATAAATGGATCGCTGGAGCTTGCACACTTTGTTAGCTCCCTTTGGATCGACAAAACCTTCTGGTTGCATCATATACAACTCTTCTTCCAGAAATCCATTCAGGAATGCAGTTTTGACATCCATCTGCCAAATTTCATAATCATAAAATGCGGCAATTGCTAACATGATTCGGACAGACTTAAGCATCGCTACGGGTGAGAAGGTCTCATCGTAGTCAATCCCTTGAACTTGCCGAAAACCTTTTGCGACAAGTCGAGCTTTGTAGACAGTAATATTACCGTCAGCGTCAGTCTTCTTCTTGAAGATCCATTTATTCTCAATTGCTTGCCGATCATCGGGCAAGTCAACCAAAGTCCATACTTTGTTCTCATACATGGATCCCATCTCAGATTTCATGGCTTCAAGCCATTTTGCGGAATCTGGGCTCACCATCGCTTCTTCATAGTTCGTAGGTTCATCATGATCTAGTAGCATGACTTCCAGAACAGGATTACCGTACCACTCTGGCGCGGATCTCACTCTGGTTGATCTACGAGGTTCAGTAGTATCTTGTTCTGAAGTTTCATGATCATCATCATTAGCTTCCTCACTAACTGGTGTAGGTGTCACAGAAACAGTTTTCTGTGATGCACTACTTTCCAATAAGGGAGCAGGTACAGTTACCTCGTCAAGTTCTACTTTCCTCCCACTCACTTCTTTCGAGAGAAACTCCTTCTCCAGAAAGTTTCCGAACTTAGCAACAAAAGTCTTGCCTTCGGATCTGTGATAGAAGGTGTATCCAATAGTCTCCTTTGGATATCCTATGAAGACACATTTCTCCGATTTGGGTTCGAGCTTATCAGGTTGAAGCTTTTTCACATAAGCATCGCAGCCCCAAACTTTCAGAAACGACAACTTTGGTTTCTTGCCAAACCATAGTTCATAAGGCGTCGTCTCAACGGATTTTGATGGTCCCCTATTTAACGTGAATGCGGCCGTCTCTAGAGCGTATCCCCAAAACGATAGCGGTAAATCAGTAAGAGACATCATAGATCGCACCATATCTAGTAAAGTACGATTACGACGTTCGGACACACCATTACGCTGTGGTGTTCCGGGTGGCGTGAGTTGCGAAACTATTCCGCATTGTTTCAAATGTACACCAAACTCGTAACTCAAATATTCTCCTCCACGATCAGATCGTAGAAACTTTATTTTCTTGTTACGATGATTTTCAACTTCACTCTGAAATTCTTTGAACTTTTCAAATGTTTCAGACTTATGTTTCATTAAGTAGATATACCCATATCTGCTTAAGTCATCTGTGAAGGTGAGAAAATAACGATATCCGCCACGAGCCTCAATATTCATCGGACCACATACATCTGTATGTATGATTTCCAACAAATCTGTTGCTCTCTCCATAGTACCGGAGAACGGTGTTTTAGTCATCTTGCCCATGAGGCACGGTTCGCAAGTACCAAGTGATTCATAATCAAGTGGTTCCAAAAGTCCATCAGTATGGAGTTTCTTCATGCGCTTTACACCGATATGACCTAAACGGCAGTGCCACAAATAAGTTGCACTATCATTATCAACTCTGCATCTTTTGGCTTCAACACTATGAATATGTGTGTCACTACTATCGAGATTCAATAAAAATAGACCACTCTTTAAGGGTGCATGACCATAAAAGATATTACTCATATAAATAGAACAACCATTATTCTCAGATTTAAATGAATAACCGTCTCGCATCAAACAAGATCCAGATATAATGTTCATGCTTAACGCTGGCACCAAATAACAATTATTTAGGTCTAATATTAATCCCGAAGGTAGATGTAGAGGTAGCGTGCCGACTGCGATCACATCGACTTTGGAACCGTTTCCCACGCGCATCGTCACCTCGTCCTTAGCCAATCTTCGCTTAATCCGTAGTCCCTGTTTCGAGTTGCAAATATTAGCAACAGAACCAGTATCAAATACCCAGGTGCTACTGCGAGCATTAGTAAGGTACACATCAATAACATGTATATCACATATACCTTTGTTCACCTTGCCATCCTTCTTATCCGCCAAATACTTGGGGCAGTTCCGCTTCCAGTGACCAGTCTGCTTGCAGTAGAAGCACTCAGTTTCAGGCTTAGGTCCAGGTTTGGGTTTCTTCTCTTGAGTAGCAACTTGCTTGCTGTTCTTTTTGAAGTTCCCCTTCTTCTTCCCTTTGCCCTTTTTCTTGAAACTAGTGGTCTTGTTGACCATCAACACTTGATGCTCCTTCTTGATTTCTACCTCCGCAGCTTTCAGCATTGCGAAGAGCTCGGGAATAGTCTTATTCATCCCTTGCATATTATAGTTCATCACGAAGCTCTTGTAGCTTGGTGGCAGTGATTGGAGAATTCTGTCAATGACGCAATCATCTGGAAGATTAACTCCCAATTGAATCAAGTGATTATTATACCCAGACATTTTGAGTATATGCTCACTGACAGAACTGTTCTCCTCCATCTTGCAGCTATAGAACTTATTGGAGACTTCATATCTCTCAATCCGGGCATTTGCTTGAAATATTAACTTCAACTCCTGGAACATCTCATATGCTCCATGACGTTCAAAACGTCGTTGAAGTCCCGATTCTAAGCCGTAAAGCATGGCACACTGAACTATCGAGTAGTCATCAGCTTTGCTCTACCAGACGTTCATAACATCTGGTGTTGCTCCAGCAGCAGGCCTGGCACCCAGCGGTGCTTCCAGGACGTAATTCTTCTGTGCAGCAATGAGGATAATCCTCAAGTTACGGACCCAGTCCGTGTAATTGCTACCATCATCTTTCAACTTTGCTTTCTCAAGGAACGCATTAAAATTCAACGGAACAACAGCACGAGCCATCTATCTACAATTAAGCATAAACAAGCAAGATACTATCAGGTACTAAGTTTCATGATAAATTTAGGTTCAATTAATTTACTTAAAGAACTCCCACTTAGATAGACATCCCTCTAATCCTCTAAGTGATTACGTGATCCAAATCAACTAAACCATGTCCGATCATCACGTGAGATGGAGTAGTTTCATTGGTGAACATCACTATGTTGATCATATCTACTATATGATTCACGCTCGACCTTTCGGTCTCCGTGTTCCGAGGCCATATCTGTATATGCTTGGCTCGTCAAGTATAACCTGAGTATTCCGCGTGTGCAACTGTTTTGCACCCGTTGTATTTGAACGTAGAGCCTATCACACCCGATCATCACGTGGTGTCTCAGCACGAAGAACTTTCGCAACGGTGCATACTCAGGGAGAACACTTCTTGATAATTAGTGAGAGATCATCTTATAATGCTACCGTCAATCAAAGCAAGATAAGATGCATAAAAGATAAACATCACATGCAATCAATATAAGTGATATGATATGGCCATCATCATCTTGTGCTTGTGATCTCCATCTTCGAAGCACCGTCGTGATCACCATCGTCACCGGCGCGACACCTTGATCTCCATCGTAGCATCGTTGTCGTCTCGCCAATCTTATGCTTCCATGACTATCGCTACCGCTTAGTGATAAAGTAAAGCATTACAGCGCGATTGCATTGCATACAATAAAGCGACAACCATATGGCTCCTGCCAGTTGCCGATAACTCGGTTACAAAACATGATCATCTCATACAATAAAATTTAGCATCATGTCTTGACCATATCACATCACAACATGCCCTGCAAAAACAAGTTAGACGTCCTCTACTTTGTTGTTGCAAGTTTTACGTGGCTGCTACGGGCTTAAGCAAGAACCAATCTTACCTACGCATCAAAACCACAACGATAGTTTGTCAAGTTGGTGCTGTTTTAACCTTCACAAGGACCAGGCGTAGCCACACTCGGTTCAACTAAAGTTGGAGAAACTGTCACCCACAAGCCACCTATGTGCAAAGCACGTTGGGAGAACCGGTCTCGCGTAAGCGTACGCGTAATGTCGGTCCGGGCCACTTCATCCAACAATACCGCCGAACCAAAGTATGACATGCTGGTAAGCAGTATGACCTATATCGCCCACAACTCACTTGTGTTCTACTCGTACATATAACATCAACATATAAAACCTAGGCTCTGATACCACTGTTGGGGAATGTAGTAATTTCAAAAAATTTCCTACGCACACGCAAGATCATGGTGATGCATAGCAACGAGAAGGGGAGAGTGTGATCTACGTACCCTTGTAGATCGACAACGGAAGCGTTTGGTTAATGTAGTCGTACGTCTCCACGGCCCGACCGATCAAGCACCGAAACTACGGCACCTCCGAGTTCTAGCACACGTTCAGCTCGATGACGATCCCCGGACTCCGATCCAGCAAAGTGTCGGGGAAGAGTTCCGTCAGCACGACGGCGTGGTGACGATCTTGATGTACTACCATCGCAGGGCTTCGCCTAAGCACCGCTACAATATTATCGAGGACTATGGTGGAAGGGGGCACCGCACATGGCTAAGAATATGATCACGTGGATCAACTTGTGTCAAGGGGAGCCCCCTGCCCCCGTATATAAAGGATCAAGGGGAGGAGGCCGGCCGGCCTCTATGGCACGCCAAGGAGGAGTCCTCCTCCTAGTAGGAGTAGGACTCCTACTAGGAGGGGAAAAGAAGTAGGGAGGGAGAAGGAAAGGGGGGCGCCGCCCCCACTCTCCTAGTCCAATTCGGACCAGGGGGGAGGAGGCGCGCGTCCCACCTTTGGCTGCCCCTCTCTCTCTCCAGTAAGGCCCATATGGCCCATTACTTCTCCTGGGGGGGTTCCGGTAACCCTCCGCCTCTCCGGTTTTCTCCGAAATCACCCGGAACACTTCCGGTGTCCGAATATAGCCGCCCAATATATCAATCTTTATGTCTTAACCATTTCGAGACTCCTCGTCATGTCCGTGATCACATCCGGGACTCCGAACTAACTTCGGTACATCAAAACTCATAAACTCATAATATAACTGTCATCGAAACCTTAAGCGTGCGGACCCTACGGGTTCGAGAACAATGTAGACATGACCGAGACACGTCTCCGGTCAATAACCAATAGCGGAACCTGGATGCTCATATTGGCTCCTACATATTCTACGAAGATCTTTATCGGTCAGACCGCATAACAACGTACGTTGTTCCCTTTGTCATCGGTATGTTACTTGCCCGAGATTCGATCGTCGGTATCTCAATACCTAGTTCAATCTCGTTACCGGCAAGTCTCTTTACTCGTTCCGTAATACATCATCTTGCAACTAACTCATTAGTTGCAATGCTTGCAAGGCTTATGTGATGTGCATTACCGAGAGGGCCCAGAGATACCTCTCCGACAATCGGAGTGACAAATCCTAATCTCGAAATACGCCAACCCAACATGTACCTTTGGAGACACCTGTAGAGTACCTTTATAATCACCCATTTACGTTGTGATGTTTGGTAGCACACAAAGTGTTCCTCCGGCAAACGGGAGTTGCATAATCTCATAGTCATAGGAACATGTATAAGTCATGAAGAAAGAAATAGCAACATACTAAATGATCAGGTGCTAAGCTAATGGAATGGGTCATGTCAATCAGATCATTCACCTAATGATGTGATCCCGTTAATCAAATAACAACTCTTTGTTCATGGTTAGGAAACATAACCATCTTTGATTAATGAGCTAGTCAAGTAGAGGCATACTAGTGACACTCTATTTGTCTATGTATTCACACATGTATTATTTTTCCGGTTAATACAATTCTAGCATGAATAATAAACATTTATCATGATATAAGGAAATAAATAATAACTTTATTATTGCCTCTAGGGCATATTTCTTTCAACAAGCAACTATGATCTCTAATTGTCATTGCAAACGTGTTTATTCATAATAAGTTGAATCAAGAACGAGGGAGTCATCATATTTACAAAAACAAAAGAGGTTGAGTTCATACCAGCTTTTCTCATCTCAGACAGTCCATCATATATCATCATAATTGCCTTTCACTTGCACGACCGAACGGTGTGGATAATAATAAGAGTGCACGTGCATTGGACTAAGCTGGAATCTGTGGGCATTCAATAAACATGAGAAGACAAGGCAATATGGGCTCTTGGTTAAATCAACAATCATGCATATAAGAGCCACTTCAACAATTTAATTATTGTCTTCTCCTACTAACCCCCAAAGAAAAGAAAATAAATAAAACTATTTACACGGGAAAGCTCCCAACAAGCAAAAGAAGAACGAGAAATATTTTTGGGTTTTCTTTTTAATTATTACTACTACAGCAGAAAAAAAAACTACTACTAATTTTTTGGTTTTTCTTAAGGTTTAACAAACACACAAGAAGAAAGCAGGAAAAAGAAAATAAACTAGCATGGATATTACAGTGAAAGAGTATGAGCACCGACATCTAGCAATGAGTGTGTGTGAGCATAAATGTAATGTCGGTGAGAAATACGTACTCCCCCAAGCTTAGGCTTTTGGCCTAAGTTGGTCTATGGCCACAGCTGGCCTAGCGGATATCCATAATAATAGTTGTTGGGGTCGTACTGTGATGAGGAATAATAGTTGGGATCATACTGTGATGAAGAAGGAGACTCTGACTGCCACTGGCTGACAGTCATCTCTGGATCCCAAGAATAAATAGATTGTCGTGGAGGCTCATCTTGTGGTTCCTGTTCCGGGGCTGGTGCAGGATTCTTGTAAGCTTGGATGGCAGCCCACGTAACGAGGTAGGGTCCTACAAAATTAAACAAAGAAGGAGCAGGCAAGATAATAGCCTCAGGATGATGTTTGTCAAAGAACAATTGATATTTAAGCTCTCCTGCCCTATTCTTAACAATAAAATCATGTGCCACCATACTCTTATGATCTACATAAACACGCGGCAGCACCTTTTCTTCCTTCTCAGCATGCCTAATAGGTATGTTAAAATGTACAGCTAGGCGTATGGCATAGACGCCTCCAAAGATGGGACCCTTAGTACGGTTCATACTTAACCGTCTAGCAATAATACCACCCATACTAAAAGTGTTATCACTGTATAAACCGTGGTGCAGAATAATTATACCAGGGATACTAAGGTTTCCACCGTTCCCGCGTCCAATTAAACAACGACTAGCAAATAATGCAAAGTAACGTAAAACAGGAAAATTTATGCTAGTGATTCGTGCATCAGAAACCTTTCTAGTTTCTCCTATAGTGATAGTATCGATAAACCCAGCCAGATCATCATACTATGGTTCTTCTGTCTTGCCATCAAAAGGGATTAAACAAATCTGATAGAAATCATAAAGTGACATCTCCTTATGCTCATCATATAAATGAAACTCCACCGTAGGTGGTGAGTTCCTAGAATGAAAATGAAAGTTTTGCACAAAAGTATTTGTGAGTAAGAGATACTGATCGCATTGGTCATGGAGGAAAGCGGTGAGGCCTGCATTGTGAGCCAATTCATGAAAATCTTCATAGATACCGGCTGCTCTCAAGAAATCTTTAGAAGGCCATTCACACGCCCGAATCTCCACGGTGTGCGGCAAATTATACTTAGGCTTCGGTGCCTTTTCCTTCGAGCTTTGGCTCGACGAGCCCCTAAAAAATCTCCTCATTATTTTTCTGAAACAATCTGAAATTTTTAGTAACTTCAAACAAAAGTGAACCAACTTCAATAATATTGATAGCAACTACTCCTACAAGTGCCTAGAGCCTATATCAAGCATTAGAACTACTTGGAACCATATAAATTTGACATGCAAGCTCAAGAACATGGTCACCTATACAACACAAATTTGCAAAGAATAAAGCACTAGAACAAAAACTAATTGGACCAATGGAGGAGTCACATACCAAGGAACAATCTCCCCAAGCAGTTTTGCGAGAGGTGCTTTGAGCAAGGAGATCGAAAATCACAGCAAAAGTGGTTGGAACTCGTGCTTGAGTTCGTTTTTCTGGTTTGTGTGAGATAGAGGAAGAAGATGGGTGTTGGGATAAGTGGAGGAGGGCCACCGTGGGCCCACGAGGCAGGGGGTGCCCACCACCCTCGTGGCCAGGTGGCAGCTCCTCCCGTGGTAATTTTTGCACAGTATATCCTCAAATTTTCCCGAAAAAATCATATTAAATTAGCATGGCGTTCTGAGGACTTTTATTTTCAGGATATTTTTATATTTCATGGATAAGTCAGTAAACAGACATGAAAATACTATTTTTACTTTATTTAATATAAATAACGGAAAGTAAAAGTGGGGTACGGAAGTTTGTGCTTCTAGTTTCATCCATCTCATGCTCATCAAAAAGAATCCACTAACAAGGTTTATCAAGTCTTGTTAACAAACTCATTCCGATAATCATGAAACCGGAGAAATTTCGAATAACACTAAGTTACCTCAACGGGGATATGCACATCCCCTATAATAAGAATATCATATTTCTTCTTGACAGTAGGAAGAGGAAATTCAAAACCTCCAAATATAATCGATGGAATTTTTCCAATAGAGTTGATACTATAAACTTGAGGTTGTTTCCTCGGAAAGTGTACCGTATGCTCATTACCATTAACATGAAAAGTGACATTGCCTTTGTTGCAATCAATAACAGCCCCTTCAGTATTAAGAAAAGGTCTTCCAAGAATAATAGACATAATATCATCCTCGGGAATATCAAGTATAACAAAGTCCGTTAAAATAGTAACATTTGCAACCACAACAAGCACATCCTCACAGATACCGACAGGTATAGCAGTTGATTTATCAGCCATTTGCAAAGATATTTCAGTAGGTGTCAGCTTATTCAAGTCAAGTCTACGATATAAATAGAGAGGCATAACACTAACACCGGCTCCAAGATCACATAAAGCAGTTTTAATATAATTTCTTTTAATGGAACAAGGTATAGTAGGTACTCCGGGGTCTCCAAGTTTCTTTGGTATTCCACCCTTAAAAGTATAATTAGCAAGCATGGTGGAAATTCCAGCTTCCGGTATCTTTCTTTTATAAGTAATGATATCCTTCATATATTTAGCATAAGGATTTGTTTTGAGCACATCAGTTAATCTCATACGCAAAAAGATAGGCCTAATCATTTCAGCAAAGTGCTCAAAATCCTCATCATCCTTTTTCTTGGATGGTTTCGGAGGAAAGGGCATGGGTTTCTGAACCCAAGGTTCCCTTTCTTTACCATGTTTCCTAGCAACAAAGTCTCTTTTATCATAACGTTGATTCTTTGATTGTGGGTTATCAAGATCAACAGCAGGTTCAATTTCTACATCATTATCATTACTAGGTTGAGCATCATCATGAACATCATCATTAATATTTTTACTAGGTTCATGTTTATTACCAGATTGTGTTTCAGCATTAGACATAGAAATATCATTTGGATTATCAGGTGGTTCAGCAATAGGTTCACTAGAAGTTTGCACAGTTCTATCATTTTTCTTCTTCTTCTTTTTAGAATAACTAGGAACATCAATATTATTTCTTTGAGAATCTTGCTCGATTCTCTTAGGGTGGCCTTCAGGATACAAAGGTTCCTGAGTCATTCTACCAGTTCTAGTAGGCACTCTAACAACATAATCATTTTTCTTACTATTCATTTCATCAAGCACTTCTTTTTGAGCCTTAAGTACTTGTTCTACTTGAGTGGTAACCATAGAAGCATGTTTCTAACAAGTTTAAGTTCACCTTTAATATCAGCCATACAATCACCCAAGCGTCTAATCATATAAGCATTTTTCTTTTAATTGTCTACCAAAATAAGCATTGAAGTTGTCTTGCTTAAACATAAAGTTATCAAACTCATCCAAGCACTGACTAGCAATTTTAGTAGGAGGGACTTCAGCTTTATCATATCTATAGAGAGAATTTACCTTTACTACCTGTGTCGGGATATCGGGATCAGGAGGTTCTTCAGTAAATAAAGAATTGAGATCATATGTTTCTTCAACAGGCGGTATATTAAGACCATGTATTTCTTCAATAGGAGGTAAATTCTTAACGTCTTCAGCTTTAATACCTTTTTCTTTCATATATTTCTTTGCCTCTTGCATATCTTTGGGACTGAGAAATAGAACACCTCTCTTCTTCGGAGTTGGTTTAAGAATAGGCTCAGTATTTGGAGCAGGAGCTGGCTCAGGAGGTGCCCAATTATTTTCATTTGTCAGCATATTATTCAATAGAATTTCAGCTTCATCCGGTGTTCTTTCCTTGAAAAGAGAACCAGCACAACTATTCAGGTAATCTCTGGAAGCATCGGTTAGTCCATTATAAAAGATATCAAGTATTTTAGGTTTCTTAAGAGGATGATCAGGCAAAGCAATAAGTAACTTGAGAAGCCTCCCCCAAGCTTGTGGGAGACTCTCTTCTTTAATTTGCACGAAGTTGTATATTTCCCTCAAAGCAGCTTGTTTCTTATGAGCAGGGAAATATTTAGTAGAGAAGTAATAAATCATATCCTGGGGACTATGCACACAACCAGGATCAAGAGAATTAAACCATATCTTAGCATCACCCTTTAATGAGAACGGAAATATTTTGAGTATATAAAAGTAACGCGATCTCTCATCATTAGTGAACAGGGCAGCTATATCATTTAACTTAGTAAGATGTGCCACAACAGTTTCAGATTCATAGCCATAAAACGGATCAGATTCAACCAAAGTAATTATATCAGGATCAACAGAGAATTCATAATCCTTATCAGGAACACAAATAGGTGAAGTAGCAAAAGCAGGGTCGGGTTTCATTTTATCTCTAAGTGATTCTTTGTTCCATTTAATTAATAACCTCTTAAGCTCATATCTATCTTTGCAAGCTAAAATAGCAGCAGAAGATTCCATATCAAAAAGATAACCCTCAGGAATAACAGGCATATTTTCATCATCACTATCATCATCGTATTCAGATTCAATAATTTCTTTTTCTCTAGCCCTAGCAATTTATTCATCAAGAAATTCACTAAGGGGCACAGTAGTATCAGGCATAGAAGCAGTTTCATCATAAGTATCATGCATAGCAGAAGTGGCATCATCAATAATATGCGACATATCAGAACGAATAGCAGAAGCAGGTGTAGGTGTCGCTAGCCTACTCATAATAGAAGGTGAATCAAGTGCAGAGCTAGATGGCAGTTCCTTACCTCCCCTTGTAGTTGAGGGATAGATCTTGGTTTTTGGATCTATCAAGTTCTTCATAGTGTCCAGCAGATATAAATCCCAAGTGACTCAAAGAATAGAGCTATGCTCCCCGGCAACGGCGCTAGAAATTGGTCTTGATAACCCACAAGTATAGGGGATCGCAACAGCTTTCGAGGGTAGAGTATTCAACCCAAATTTATTGATTCGACACAAGGGGATCCAAAGAATATTCTCAAGTATTAGCAGTTGAGTTGTCAATTCAACCACACCTGGAAACTTAGTATCTGCAGCAAAGTGTTTAGTAGCAAAGTAATATGATAGTGGTGGTAGCGGCAACAAAAGTAAAGACAGCAAAAGTAATGTTTTTGGTATTTTGTAGTGATTGTAACAGTAGCAGCGGGAAAGTAAACAAGCGTAAACCAGTATATGGAAAACTCGTAGGCATCGGATCAGTGATGGATAATTATGCCGGATGCGGTTCATCATGTAATAGTCATAGCATAGGGTGACAAAAAACTAGCTCCAATTCATCAATGTAATGTAGGCATGTATTCCGTATATAGTCATACATGCTTATGAAAAAGAACTTGCATGACATCTTTTGTCCTACCCTCCCGTGGCAGCGGGGTCCTACTGGAAACAAAGGGATATTAAGGCCTCCTTTTAATAGAGAACCGGAACAAAGCATTAGCACATAGTGAATTCATGAACTCCTCAAACTATGGTCATCACCGGGAGTGGTCCCAATTATTGTCACTTCGGGGTTGCCAGATCATAACACATAGTAGGTGACTATAGACTTGCAAGATAGGATCAAGAACTCACATATATTCATGAAAACATAATAGGTTCAGATCTGAAATCATGGCACTCGGGCCCTAGTGACAAGCATTAAGCATAGCAAAGTCATAGCAACATCAATCTCAGAACATAATGGATACTAGGGATCAAACCCTAACAATACTGCTTTGTTGAATCTTGTTATGAAAGATCAATTCGCCGGCCTTCCTAGTGAAGATGCCGCTACTCATCTGAATAGCTTCGTTGATTTATGTGATATGCAAAAGAAAAAAGATGTCGATAATGATGTCGTTAAATTGAAGCTATTTCCTTTTCCGCTTAGAGATCGTGCTAAAGCTTGGTTTTCATCTTTGCCTAAAAATAGTATTGATTCTTGGAACAAGTGCAAAGATGCTTTTATCTCTAAGTATTTCCCTCCCGCTAAGATCATCTCTCTTAGAAACGATATTATGAATTTTAAGCAACTTGATCATGAACATGTTGCACAAGCTTGGGAGAGAATGAAATTAATGATACGTAATTGCCCTACTCATGGTTTGAATTTGTGGATGATTATACAAAAAATTTATGCCGGATTGAATTTTGCTTCTAGAAATCTTTTAGATTCGGCCGCGGGACTCACTTTTATGGAAATCACTTTAGGAGATGCTACTAAACTCCTAGATAATGTTATGGTTAATTATTCTCAATGGCATACTGAAAGATCTTCTAATAAAAAAGTGCATGTGATAGAAGAAATCGATGTGTTGAGTGGAAAGATGGATGAACTTATGGAATTATTTGCTACTAAGAGTGTTTCTTCTGATCCTAATGATATGCCTTTGTCTACTTTGATTGAAAATAACAATGAATCTATGGATGCGAATTTTGTTGGTAGGAATAATTTTGGTAACAATGCTTATAGAGGGAATTTTAATCCTAGGCCATATCCTAGTAATCCTACTAATAATTATGGGAATTACTACAACAACTCTTGTGGAAATTATAATAAGATGCCCTCTGAATTTGAGAATAGTGTTAAAGTGTTTATGAATTCACAAAAGAATTTTAATGCTTTGCTTGAAGAGAAATTGCTTAAAGTTGATGATTTGGCTAGGAACGTTGATAGAATTTCTCTTGAGATTGATTCTTTAAAGATTAGATCTATTCCTCCTAAGCATGATATCAATGAGTCTCTCAAAGCCATGAGAATTTTCATTGATGAGTGCAAGGAAAGAACCGCTAGGATGCATGCTTCCAAAGATGCCTTTATTAAAGCGTGTTCTTCCAATTCCTATGAAAATCAAGATGAAGATCTAAAAGTTATTGATGTGTGATAACCCACAAGTATAGGGGATCGCAACAGCTTTCGAGGGTAGAGTATTCAACCCAAATTTATTGATTCGACACAAGGGGATCCAAAGAATATTCTCAAGTATTAGCAGCTGAGTTGTCAATTCAACCACACCTGGAAACTTAGTATCTGTAGCAAAGTGTTTAGTAGCAAAGTAAAATGATAGTGGTGGTAGCGGCAACAAAAATAAAGACACCAAAAGTAATGTTTTTGGTATTTTGTAGTGATTGTAACAGTAGCAACGGGAAAGTAAACAAGCGTAAACCAGTATATGGAAAACTCGTAGGCACCGGATCAGTGATGGATAATTATGCCGGATGCGGTTCATCATGTAACAGTCATAACATAGGGTGACACAGAACTAGCTCCAATTCATCAATGTAATGTAGGCATGTATTCCGTATATAGTCATACGTGCTTATGGAAAAGAACTTGCATGACATCTTTTGTCCTACCCTCCCGTGGCTGCGGGGTCCTATTGGAAACTAAGGGATATTAAGGCCTCCTTTTAATAGAGAACCAGAACAAAGCATTAGCACATAGTGAATACATGAACTCCTCAAACTATGGTCATCACCGAGAGTGGTCCCGATTGTTGTCACTTCGGGGTTGCCGGATCATAACACATAGTAGGTGACTATAGAGATGCAAGATAGGATCAAGAACTCACATATATTCATGAAAACATAATAGGTTCAGATCTGAAATCATGGCACTCGGGCCCTAGTGACAAGCATTAAGCATAGCAAAGTCATAGCGACATCAATCTCAGAACATAATGGATACTAGGGATCAAACCCTAACAAAACTAACTCGATTACATGATAAATCTCATCCAACCCATCACCGTCCAGCAAGCCTGCGATGGAATTACTCACGCATGGCGGTGAGCATCATGAAATTGGTGATGGAGGATGGTTGATGATGATGATGGCGACGAATCCCCCTCTCTGGAGCCCCGAACGGACTCCAGATCATCCCTCCCGGGAGGTTTTAGGGCTTGGCAGTGGCTCCGTGTCGTAAAACGAGATGATTTCTTCTCTCTGATTTTTTCTCTTCGAAAGCAAATATATAGAGTTGGAGTTGGCATCGGAGGGCATCCAGGGGGCCCACGAGGTAGGGGGCGTGCCCTAGGGGGGGCGCCCCCACCCTCGTGAGAAGGGTGTGGGCCCCCTGGTCTTCATCTTTGGCGAGGATTTTTTATTATTTTTTCTAAGATGTTCCGTGGAGTTTCAGGTCATTCCGAGAATATTTGTTTTCTGCACATAAAACAACACCATGGCAATTCTGCTGAAAACAGTGTCAGTCCGGGTTAGTTCCATTCAAATCATACAAGTTAGAGTCCAAAACAAGGGCAAAAGTGTTTGGAAAAGTAGATACGACGAAGACGTATCAATGTGTCTCCTATTAAATCTTTGTTTTGCAATATGAATCTTGATGAAACTGAATATGATCTTCCTTTACCTAGAAGGCGTTCTAAAAATTTGGAGTATTTAGATATTTATGATGAAATTGATGAAAGTGGGATTGAAAGAAATAAAAATCTAGATGTTGCTAAACCCACTATATTGGATTTCAAGGAATTTTATTATGAAAGTTGCTCTTTAATTGATTGTATTTCCTTGTTGCAATCCGTGCTAAATTCTCCACATGCTTATAGTCAACATAAAGCCTTCACCGGACATATTGTTGATGCCTTGATGCAATCTTATGAAGAAAAACTTGAGTTGAAAGTTTCTATCCCTAGAAAACTCTATGATGAGTGGGAACCAACTATTAAAATTAAAATTAAAGATCATGAGTTTTATGCTTTGTGTGATTTGGGTGCTAGTGTCTCCACTATTCCCAAGACTTTATGTGATTTGCTAGATTTCCGTAATTTTGATGATTGCTCTCTAAACTTGCATTTTGCGGATTCTACTATTAAGAAACCTATGGGAAGGATTAATGATGTTCTTATTGTTGAAAATAGGAATTGTGTGCCCGTAGATTTCATTGTTCTTGATACAGATTGCAATCCTTCTTGCCCTATTATTCTTGATAGACCTTTCCTTAGAACGATTTCCATTAAAAAGGGCATGGAACACTTTCCAAGAAAGAAAATAAAATTGCCATATGAAACTATCATGAGATCCACTTATGGATTGCCTACCAAAGATGGCAATACCTAGATCTATCCTCGCTTTTATGCCTAGCTAGGGGCGTTAAACGATAGCGCTTGTTGGGAGGCAACCCAATTTTATTTTTATTCCTTGCTTTTTGCTCCTGTTTAGTAATAAATAAATTATCTAGCCTCTGTTTTGGTTGTGTTTTTTGTGTTTAATTAGTGTTTGTGCCAAATAGAACTGTTGGGAAGACTTGGGGAAAGTCTTGTTGAACTTGCGGTAAAAAACAGAAACTTTAGTGCTCACGAGAACTGCTGTAATTTTTATTTGGAGAGTTCTATTTAGTCAATTCTTTTTGAAGATGATTAATAGATAAATTCCTCACGTCCAGCAATTTATTTTAGAATTTTTGGGGTTCCAGATATTGCGCTAGCTACAGATTACTACAGACTGTTCTGTTTTTGACAGATTCTGTTTTTCGTGTGTTGTTTGCTTATTTTGATGAATCTATGGCTAGTAAAATAGTTTATAATCCATAGAGAAGTTGGAATACCGTAGGTTTAACACCAATATAAATAAAGAATGAGTTCATTACATTACCTTGAAGTGGTCTTTTGTTTTCTTTCGCTAACGGAGCTCACGAGTTTTCTACTTTAAGTTTTGTGTTGTGAAGTTTTCAAGTTGTGGGTGAATTCTTGTGATGGATTGTGGAACAAGGAGTGGCAAGAGCCTAAGCTTGGGGATGCCCATGGCACCCCCAAGATAATTCAAGGACACCAAAAAGTCAAAGCTTGGGGATGCCCCGGAAGGCATCCCCTCTTTCGTCCACTTCCGTCGGTAATTTACTTGGAGCTATATTTTTATTCACCAAAATGATATGTGTTTTGCTTGGAGCGTCTTGTATTGTTTTTGTCTTTGTGTATTAGTATGCCACAATCATCCTTGCTGTACACACCTTTTGAGATAGCCATACATGAAGTAAAATTTGATAGAATACTCTATGTGCTTCACTTATATCTTTTGAGTTATGTAGTTTTGCTCTATGTGCTTCACTTATATCTTTTGAGCGTTGTAATTTTGCTCTATGTGCTTCACTTAGATCTTTTAGAGCACGGTGGTGGATTTGTTTTAAAGAAACTATTGATCTCTCATGCTTCACTTAAATTATTTTGAGAGTCTCTTAATAGCATGGTAATTTGCTTAATAATAATATGCTTGGTATTCAAGATTTGTGAAACTTTCTTTTGAGTGTGTTGAATACTAAGAAAAGATTGAAGCATGATAATTGTTTTGAGATATGGAGGTGATAATATTAAAGTAATGCTAGTTGAGTAGTTGTGAATTTGAAGAATACTTGTGTTAAAGTTTGTGATTCCCGTAGCATGCACGTATGGTGAACCGTTATGTGATGAAGTCGGAGCATGATTTATTTATTGATTGCCTTCCTTATGAGTGGCGGTCGGGGACGAGCGATGGTCTTTCCCTACCAATCTATCCCCCTAGGAGCATGCGCTTAATACTTTGCTTTGATAACTTCTAGATTTTTTCAATAAGTATATGAGTTCTTTATGACTAATGATGAGTCCATGGATTATACGCACTCTCACCCTTCCACCTTTGCTAGCCTCTCTAATACCACGCACTTTTCGCCGGTATCATACACCTACCATATACCTTCCTCAAAACAGCCACATACCTACCTATTATGGCATTTCCATAGACATTCCGAGATATATTGCCATGCAACTTTCGACCATTCCATTCATGACACATTTATCATTGTCATATTGCATATCCCGGTACACCGCCGGAGGCGTTCATATAGAGTCATATTTTGTTCTAAGTATCGAGTTGTAATTGTTGAGTTGTAAGAAAAATAAAAGTGTGATGATCATCATTATTAGAGCATTGTCCCAGTGAGGAAAGGATGATGGAGACTATGATTCCCCCATAAGTTGGGATGAGACTCCGGACGAAAAATAAATAAAAAAGAGGCCAAAGAAGCCCAAATAAAAAGAGGCCATGAAAAAGAAAAAAAGGCCCAAATAAAATAAAAAAATGAGAGAAAAAGAGAGAAGGGACAATGTTACTATCCTCTTACCACACTTGTGCTTCAAAGTAGCACCATGATCTTCATAGTAGAGAGTCTCTCATCTTATCACTTTCATATACTAGTGGGAATTTTACATTATAGAACTTGGCTTGTATATTCCAATGATGGGCTTCCTCAAATTGCCCTAGGTCTTCATGAGCAAGCAAGTTGGATGCACACCCACTTAGTTTCTTTTTGAGCTTTCATATACTTATAGCTCTAGTGCATCCGTTGCATGGCAATCCCTACTCACTCACATTGATATCTATTGATGGGCATCTCCATTGCCCGTTGATATGCCTAGTTTATGTGAGACTATCTTCTCCTTTTTGTCTTCTCCACAACCACCATTCTATTCCACCTATAGTGCTATGTCCATGGCTCACGCTCATGTATTGCGTGAAGATTGAAAAAGTTTTGAAAAAGTTAGAGTATGAAACAATTGCTTGGCTTGTCATCGGGGTTGTGCATGATTTAAATACTTTGTGTGGTGAAGATAGAGCATAGCCAGACTATATGATTTTGTAGGGATAACTTTCTTTGGCCATGTTATTTTGAGAAGACATAATTGTTTGTTAGTATGCTTGAAGTATTATTATTTTTATGTCAATATAAACTTTTGTCTTGAATCTTTAGAATCTGAATATGCATATCACAATTAAGAAGATTTGCATTGAAATTATGCCAAGTAGCACTCCGCATCAAAAATTCTCTTTTTATCATTTACCTACTCGAGGACGAGTAGGAATTAAGCTTGGGGATTCCTGATACGTCTACAACGTATCTATAATTTTTTATTGCTCCATGCTATATTATCTACTATTTTGGACTATATTGGGCTTTATTTTCCACTTTTATATTATTTTTGGGACTAACCTATTAACCGGAGGCCCAGCCCAGAATTGCTGTTTTTTGCCTATTTCAGTGTTTCGAAGAAACGGAATATCAAACGGAGTCCAAACAGAATGAAACCTTCGGGAACGTGATTTTCTCACCGAACGTGATCCAGGAGACTTGGACCCTACGCCAAGGCATCAGAGAGGCGGTCACGAGGGTGGGGGCCGACCCCCCTAGGGCGCGCCCCCTGCCTCGTGGGCCCCTCGGAGCTCCACCGACGTACTCCTTCCTCCTATATATACCTATGTACCCCCAAACGATCAGAACAGGAGCCAAAACCCTAATTCCACCACCGCAACTTTCTGTATCCACAAGATCCCATCTTGGGGCCTGTTCCAGAGCTCCGCTGGAGAGGGCCGTCATCACGGAGGGCTTCTACATCATCATAGCCTCTCCGATGAAGTGTGAGTAGTTTACCTCAGACCTTCAGGTCCATAGTTAGTAGCTAGATGGCTTCTTCTCTCTTTTTGGATCTCAATACAAAGTTCTCCCCCTCTCTTGTGGAGATCTATTCGATGTAATCTTCTTTTTGCGGTGTGTTTGTTGAGATCGATGAATTGTGGGTTTATGATCAAGTCTATCTATGAATAATATTTGAATCTTCTCTGAATTCTTTTATGTATGATTGGTTATCTTTGCAAGTCTCTTCGAATTATCCGTTTGGTTTGGCCAACTAGATTGGTAGTTCTTGCCATGGGAGAAGTGCTTAGCTTTGGGTTCGATCTTGCGGTGTCCTTTCCCAGTGACAGAAGGGGCAGGAAGGAACGTATTGCATCGTTGCCATCGAGGATAACAAGATGGGGTTTATTTCATATTGCATGAATTTATCTCTCTACATCATTTCATCTTGCTTAAGGTGTTACTCTGTTTTTAACTTAATACTCTAGATGCATGCTGGATAGCGGTCGATGAGTGGAGTAATAGTAGTAGATGCAGAATCGTTTCGGTCTACTTGTCACGGACGTGATGCCTATATACATGATCATGCCTAGATATTCTCATAACTATGCTCAATTCTGTCAATTGCTCAACAGTAATTTGTTCACCCACCGTAGAATACTTATGCTCTTGAGAGAAGCCACTAGTGAAACCTATGGCCCCCAGGTCTATTCTCATCATATCAATCTCCATCACTTAATCTTGCTTTGCTTTTTTACTTTGCCTTCTACTTTTCACTTTGCATCTCTATACCAAAAATACCAAAAATATTATATCTATCAGCGCGCCCCCTGCCTCGTGGCCTCCTCGTAGATCCCCTGACGTGCACTCCAAGTCTTCTGGGCTTCTTCTCATCCAAAAATAAGTTCCGTGAAGTTTCAGGTCAATTGGACTCCGTTTGGTTTTCCTTTTCTGCGATATTCTAAAATAAGGTAAAAACAGAAACTGGCACTGGGCTCTGGGTTAATAGGTTAGTCCCAAAAATGATATAAAAGTGTATAATAAAGCCCATAAACATCCAAAACTATAGATAATATAGCATGGAGCAGTCAAAAATTATAAATACGTTGGAGACATATCACTTCTCTCGCCTCTTGTAAGGCCTTGTCCAGATCAACCATTAAGGCTTTACTCTCCTTCTCCAGAAATTCACAGCGGCCGGTAGCATTCTCCAGTTCGAGCGTCATCATTAATATCTTCTCCGGGACAACTCCTTGGCCCGGGCCAGCTCCGCTCGAAGAACTTCAATGGCGGCAACACCATCTGCAGCCAAATCTCAGCATCATGCTTATAGCACAAAAATGTATGAGGATCACCCCGAATACATACCTTGCGACTCGTCCAAACGCATATGAATTAAAGCAAGATCATCCCCTGCCACATCAAGCTTCCGTTGCAAATCGGCAATATCCATAGTCCAAGAAGTGGCCAAGGGGGAAGCAGCCAGTGTTCAAAGTTCATCAGGTTAGTCCTCAAATGATCTTTTTCGATCCTCCATTTGCTTCCCAGTGGAAGCCAACCCGAGTATCAGGGGCTACTACCTATACACAGGCGCATCTTTGCAAATGAAACATAGCTGAAAACATTATGTCACAAACCTCGAAGCCCTTCAGTAGGCTTATGAAGGCTTCATTTAATCCGCTATTCGTGGACGAAATCTTCTCAATCACTATACCCATCAAGGTATGTTGTCCCCCGAGACAGATGCTTTCCGCAACATGTCCTGCAATATATTCGGAGTCTACGGGTTTCCTGAAGTTGCTCCAGGAGCACAATCACTCTTTGAAGGAATATGTTCACCCGTCTCCAGAATCACTATCGGCTACGAGCTAGACAGTCCAGGACCTTTGTTATCATCAGCCCCGGAATCCCGGATGGTCGGTGCTCCACCTTCGGGTGCTGCCTCTTCTGTCCCCTGCGTAACTTGTTGGTCAAAAGGGACCCTCCACAATGACACTTCAGAGTCATCCGCCTTGTTGGGCGAGGAGGTTGGAGGAGGCGTCTCGCTCTCCATCATCTCTGGGAGGAGACTCTCTGAAGAAGAGGATCGCCCAGAAAAACTCGGTGCCGACTGTAAAAATACGTGAATGTGCTACGTATATCTTCGATAACTCCAAAGGAGCGGGACGCTATCAAAGTACTCCGGATTCTCTTGCGGTTTGGCCGAGGGCTAGTCCCCCTGTCGGAGCTGCTCGACGGCGTCGCTTTCCAAACCTAAGCCGATCAACGGTGGCATCTTGCCCTTCTTGGAAGACCACACCGCCCAATCTTCGGAGGTGGACCTTTTCCTCCTGTTTGGAGAAGGGATACTGGGTCCTTTTCCGCCTCCGTCTTTGGGCGAGGATAGGTCGATTTCTCCGGACTCAGTGTCCGACTTACCTCCAGAAACAAGGTCATCTTGGGTCTTCTCGCCCTCCCCTGCTGGTGTCTGGTATGGCGCCGAGGCCAGCATCCTTGTTAACACGGGAGTAGCTGAGTCTTCGGGAAGAGGAGCCGGACACCTAATCAGTTCCACCTTCTTTATCCAACCCTGAAAAAGGATGATACTGTTGGTATCTTGCCACTGGGTATCCGACTATAAGGTATTTGGTAAACGGGTACTTACGGGGGTATCCGGATGGTTACAGTCTTGGCCGGCGTCTTCGGTGGTGTCTGGCCATGGCCTTCGTTTCTCGAGGAATAATTTCCACATTCCTTCATGCATTGTGCCGAAGAAGTGCTGAAGAGTATGCGGCCCTTTTGGGTTAAACTCCTATAGGTGGAGTGGCCGTCACTGACACGGCAGGGTCCGACGAACTAGCATTACTTGAACGGCGTTGGCTATGTCGATGTCCCTCTCAATAAGGCTGCGGATGCGACTTTGCAGAGTTAGCACATCATTCGTGGATCCCCAATCCAGCCCCTTGCTAATCCACGATGCAAGCGGAACTGGGGGGCTGGATCGAAAGGCGGGCGCAGTTGCCCACTTGGAGCTGCGGGGCTCGGTGATATAGATCCACCCCCGCTGCCACAGATCGGAAGATTTGGCAAAGGATCCTTTCAGCCAAACGGCGCTAGCAAGCGTGCTCACTGCAGCGCCGCCGCACTCGGCTTGCTCCCCCTCTACCACTTGCGGCTTCACATCGAAGGTCTTGAGCCACAAGCCGAAGTGCCGAGTAGTTCGGAGGAAAGCTTCCCACGTGACGATAAACGCCGAGATAAGAAGAATAGAGTCTGGAGCCAGATCATGAAAATCTAGGACGGAGTAGAACATGAGCCCTCGGACGAAGGGGTTAAATGCAAATCCTAACCCACGGAGGAAGTGGGACACAAACACGACCCTCTCGCCGGATCTGGGGGTGGGAATAACCTGCCCCTCGGTAGGAAACCGGTGACGGATTTCTGCGGTCAAGTATCTCGCCACCCGAAGCTTTGCGATATCTTCCTCGGTAACAGAAGAAGCTACCCACCGGCCTTGATGGCTGGATCCGGACATGATTGGGGCTTATGGCGACTGAAAGCTGGGTATTGGAACTCGGGGTTGTAGGGGTCAAGGAAGAGGCAAGCGTAGAAGAAAAAGACGGGTCTTTACCCCTATATAAAGGCTGCAAATATCAAAACGTCTCCTCTTGGGCCTAAAAACGTGCTTGTTTCCAAGGAGTTGTACCCCAGCGACGGTTGGGTTACCCACGTCCGGGTTGACAGGAATCCCTTAAAAAGGGAGGCACGATCTCCACTCAGATAAGACGCGCCAATAAAGCCACATCTTGGGACGTGGGGCGACGGGCCGGCTAAAATGGTTCGCAAGTAGTGGTCGGGCAGGCATGGTGTCATATTACCAAAAAATGGTCGATGAGGTGAACTCGTAAAATATTATGTCCTCTGCGGTTGTGTATACAAGTCCGGATACAATCATCACATCTGAAGATCAACTGGGAGTTTGGAAGGGGGAACCCGCCTTGCAATGCCGAAGACAATCTGCGCCCCGGACTCATCATTGAAGCCAGGTTCAGGGGCTACTGAGGGAGTCCTAGACTAAGGGGTCCTCGGGCGTCCGGGCTGTTATCCATGGGCCGGACTGATGGGCTGTGAAGACATGAAGGCCGAAGACCATACCCGTGTCCGGATTGGATTCTACTTGGCGTGGAGGGTAAGCTTGGAGACCGACTATGAAGATTCCTTCTTATGTAACCGACTCTATGTAAACCCTAGATCCCCCCGGTGTCTATATAAACCGGAGGGATTAGTCCGGAAAGAATATACTCATTACCGTAGTCATACAAGCTAGGCTTCTAGGGTTTAGCCATTACGATCTCTTGGTAGACCAACTCTTGTAACACTCATATTCATCAAGATCAATCAAGCAGGACGTAGGGTATTACCTCCATAGAGAGGGCCCGAACCTGGGTAAACATCGTGTCCCCCGCCTGCTGTTACCATCGATCCTAGACGCACAGTTCGGGACCCCCTACCCGAGATCCGCCGGTTTTGACACCGACAGTCCCCACCTGGTGGCCCCGCAGACCCTGATTCCAACCCCATAAATACCTATTTTTCCAGAAAAAATCAGGGAGAAAGAATTATCGCGATCCACGAGACGGAGCCGCCGTCACCTCATGTTCTTCATCGGGAGGCCAGATCTGGAGTCCGTTTGGGGCTCCAGAGAGGGGGGTCTTCATTCTTCATCATCACTAACCCTTCTCCATCACCAATTCCATGATGCTCCCCATCGGGAGTGAGTAATTCCTTCGTAGGCTCGCTTGTTGGTGAGGAGTTGGATGAGATTCATCATGTAATCGAGTTAGTTTTGTTAGGGCTTGATCCCTAGTATCCACTATGTTATAGGATTGATGTTGCTATGACTTTGCCATGCTTAATGATTGTCACTTTGGGCCTGGGTTCCATGATTTCAAATCTGAACCGTTTATGTTATCACCATTATATCCATGTTCTAGATCCGATCTTGCAAGTTATAGTCACCTACTACGTGTTACGATCCGGCAACCCCGGAGTGACAATAGTCAGGACCACTCCCGGTGATGACCGTAGTTTGAGGAGTTCATGTATTCACTATGTGTTAATGCTTTGTTCCGGTTCTCTATTAAAAGGATGCCTTAATATCCCTTAGTTTCCAATAGGACCCCATTGCTACGGGAGGGTAGGCCAAAAGATGCCATGCAAGTTCTTTCCATAAGCACGTATGACTATTTACGAAATACATGCCTACATTATATTGATGAATTGGAGCTAGTACCGTATCGCCCTAGGTTATAACTATCTCATGATGAATATCATCCAACAAGTCACCGATCCAATGCCTACGAAGTTATCTTATATTGTTCTTGCTAAGTTACTACTGTTGTTGTTACTATTGCACTTGCTACAAAACTATTGCTATCACTGTTATCGTTACCATTGCCACTGCTACTATTATCAAAACTATCATATTACTTTGCTATTGATCATGTTGCTGCAGATAATTAATCTCTAGGTGTGGTTGAGTTGACAACTCAGCTGCTAATACCTTCAAATATTCTTTGGCTCCCCTTGTGTCGAATCTATAAATTTGGGTTGAATACTCTACCCTCGAAAACGGTTTCGATCCCTTATACTTGTGGGTTATCAAGAGCTATCAAACATCACAACATAACTAGGTGATTATAAAGATGCTTTACAAGTGTCTCCGAAGGTGTTTGTTGAGTTGGCATAGATCGAGATTAGGATTTGTCACTCTGAGTATCGGAGAGGTATCTTTCCGCCCTCTCGGTATACACATCATGAGCTTGCAAGCAAACGACTAAGGAGTTGTTCATGAGGTGATGTATTACGGAACAAGTAAAGAGACTTGCCAGTAATGAAATTGAAATAGGTATGAAGATACCGATGATCGAATCTCGGGCAAGTAACATATCGATAGACAAATGGAATAACGTATGTTGTCATAACGGTTCGACCGATAAAGATCTTCGTAGAATATGTAGGAGCCAATATGAGCATCCAGGTTCCGCTATTGGTTATTGACCGGAGAGGTGTCTCGGTCATGTCTACATACTTCTTGAACCCGTAGGGTCCGCACGCTTAACGTTTGATGACGCTATAGTATTATATGAGTTATGTGATTTAGTGACCGAATGTTGTTCGGAGTCCCGAATGAGATCACGGACATGACAAGGAGTCTTGAAATGGTCGAGAGTTAAAGATTGATATATATATATAGGACGATGATATTCGGATATCGGAAGTGTTCCGGAGGGTACCGGGTACATATCGGGTCACCGGAAGGGGTTCCAGGCACCCCTGGCAAAAGATATGGGCGTTATGGGCCAAGAGGGGAAACACACCAGCCACCAGGGGCTGGTGCACCCCCATATGGAATGAACTAAGGGGATAAATAAAGAGGGGAAGAGAAAGGAAAGGGGGGATTCGGCCTCCCCCTTCCCTTTCTCCCCCTCCTCTTTCTTCCCCCTCCGGCAAATATGGCAAGGGGGCGTCGGCCATGGGGAGACCCTAAGTAGGATTCGGCCTAGTTTGGCGCCTCCTAGCTGCCTCTCCTCTCCCTCCCACCTATATATATGTGGGGGCGCCCTAACACACACATAACAATTGCCTAGCCGTGTCCGGTGCCCCCCTCCACCGTTTACACCCCTGGTCATATTTGCGTAGTGCTTAGGCGAAGCCCTGCGGAGATCACTTCACCATCACCATCACCACACTGTCATGCTTACAGAACTCATCTACTACCTCGACGTCTTGCTGGATCAAGAAGACGAGGGACGTCATCGAGCTAAACGTGTGCAGAACTCGGAGGTGTCGTACGTTCGGTACTTGATCGATCGGAGCTAGAAGAAGTTCGACTACATCAACCGCATTGTTAAACGCTTCCGCTTACGGTCTATGAGGGTACGTAGACACACTCTCCCCCTCGTTGCTATGCATCTCCATGGATAGATCATTGCGTGTACATAGATTTTTTTGTTTTCCATGCAACGATTCCCAACAAAAAGATGTTATACATGTTGTTATTATAAGCACGTATGACTATATACAGAATACATGCCTACATTGAATTGATGAGTTGGAGCTATTATGTATTGCTCTAGGTTGTGACTGTTGCATGATGAATGGCATCCATATAAATATCCATCGTTGATCCAATGCCTACGCTTTGCTCATATTGTCTTTGCCAAGTTATTACTATTACTACTACTATTACAATCACTATAAAATTGCTACTATTACTGTTATTGTTACAACTACTACTGTTATTGTTACTACAATTATCAAAACTATCAAACTATGGTGCTACTAAACACTTTGCTATGGAGAAACAACTTTCTAGGTGTGTTTGAATTGACAAATCGACTGCTAAAGCTTATAAATATTCTTTGGTTCCCCTTGTGTCGAATCATTAAATTAGGTGAAATACTACCCTTCGTACATAAAAGGAACAAATATGGTGAGACAAGGTCTCCTTGCCTCAAACCTCTAGTGGGTTTAAACTCTATGTTTCCAATGAATTAAAGCAAAAAGAATATTCCACCGTGGTCGCACATTGCATCACCAAGTTTACCAAATTTATATGGAACCTCAACTTTAACATGATTTCTTTCACAAAACGTCCACTCGACACAGTCATAAGCCTTATGTGTTGTAAATAGGACCTAGAGGCAATAATAAATTGATTATTAGCATATTTCCTTGTTCATAATAAAGGTTTATTATTCATGCTAGAATTGTATTGACCGAAAACTTAAATACATGCGTGAATACATAAACAAATACTACATCCCTAGTGAGCCTCTAGAAGACTAGCTCGTTGATCAAAGATGGTTAAGGTTTCCTAACCATAGACATGAGTTTTCATTTGATAACAGGATCACATCATTAGGAGAATGACGTGATCGACAAGACCTAATCGTAAGCTTAGCATTCGATCATATCACTTGAGTTTATTGCTATAGCTTTCTTCATGTCAAGTATCTACTCCTAAGACCGCGAGATCATGCAACTCCGGGATACCGGAGGAATACCTTGTGTGCTATCACACGTCACTTCGTAACTAGGTCATCATAAAGATGCTCTACACGTATCTCTGAAGGTGTCTGTTGGGTTGGCATGGATCAAGACTGGGATTTGTCACTTCGTGTGATGGAGAGATATCTCTGGCCCCTCTCGATAATACAACATCATAAAGAGCTTACAAGCAATGTGGCTAATGAGTTAGTCACGAGATCTTGTATTACGGAATGAGTAAAGGGACTTGCGGTAACGAGATTGAACTAGGTATGGAGATACCGAAGATCGAATCTTAGGGAAGTCACATATCACCGTACGAACGGAATTGCATACGGGATTCACTGAATCCTTGACATCGTGGTTCAACCTGTTGGGAAACGTTGGATGGAAAACAAAAAAAATTCTATGCACACGCAAGATCTATCCACGGAGATGCATAACTACGAGAGGGGAGAGTGTGCCTACGTACCCTCGTAGACCGTTAAGTGGAAGCGTTTATCAACACTGTCGATGTAGTCGAACACCTTCGTGATCCAACCGATCAAGTACCGAACGTACGACACTGATAACCCACAAGAATAGGGGATCACAACAGTTTTAGAGGGTAGAGTATTCAACCCAAATTTATTGATTTGACACAAGGGGGGCCAAAGAATATTCTCAAGTATTAGCAGCAGAGTTATCAATTCAACCACACCTGAAAGACTTAATATCTGCAGCAAAGTAATATGGTAGTAACGGTAACAGTGGCAAAAGTAACAGTAGCAGTTTTGTAGCAATCGTAACAGTGGCAACGGAAAAGTAACTTAGCAAAGATCAATATGAAACGAGCTCGTAGGCAATGGATCAATGATGGATAATTATGTCGGATGGCATTCATCATGCAACAGTTATAACATAGGGTGACACATAACTAGCTCCAATTCATTAATATAATGTAGGCATGTATTCCGAATATAGTCATACGTGCTTATGGAGAAGAACTTGAATGACATCTTTTGTCCTACCCTCCCATGGCAGCGGGGTCCTATTGGAAACTAAGGGATATTAAGGCCTCCTTTTAATAGAGTACCGGACCAAAGCATTAGCACTTATTAAATACATGAACTCCTCAAACTACGGTCATCACCGGGAAGTGTCCTAACTATTGTCACGCCAGGGTTGCCGGATCATAACACGTAGTAGGTCACTGTAATGTGCAAGATAGGATCAAGAACACAACTATATTCATGAACCCATAATAGGTTCAGATCTGAAATCATGCCACTCGGGCCCTAGTGACAAGCATTAAGCATAGCAAATTCATAGAAACATTAATCTTAGAACATAGTGGATACTAGGGATCAAACCCTAACAAAACTAACTCTATTACATGGTAAATCTCATCTAACCCATCACTGTCCAGCAAACCTACGATGGAATTACGCAAGCACGGCGGTGAGCATCATGATATTGGTGATGGAGGAAGGTTGGTGATGATGATGGCGACGATTTCCCCTCTTCGGAGCCCCGAACGGACTCCAGATCTTGCCTCCCGATGAAGAGCAGGGGTGACGGCGGCTCCGTATCGTAAAACGTGATGAATCCTTCTACTGTTTTTTTTTCTCCATGAACGTGAATATATGGAGTTGGAGTTGAGGTTGGTGGAGGTCCGTGGGACTCACAAGACCCGGAGGCATGCCCCCACCCTTGTGGATAGGATGTGGGTCCCCTCTGGTTGATTCTTTCGCCAATATTTTTTATTTATTCCAAAAATAATCTCCGTGAAGTTTCAGGTCATAACGGGAACTTTTATTTCTACACAAAAATAACACCATGGCAATTCTGCTGAAAACATCATCAGTCCAGGTTAGTTCCATTCAAATCATGCAAATTTGAGTCCAAAACAAGGGCAAAAGAGTTTGGAAAGGTAGATACGATGGAGACATATCAACTTCCCCAAGCTTAACTCATTGCTTGTCCTCAAGCAATTCAGTTGACAAACTGAAAGTGATAAAGAAAAACTTTTACAAACTATGTTTGATCTTGTTGTTGCAAATATGTAAAAGCTAGCATTCAAGTTTTCAGCAAAGATTATGAACTAACCATATTCACAATAGCATTTAGGTCTCACATTTACTCATATCAATGGTATAATCAACTAGCGAGCAATAATAATAAGTCTCGGATGGCAACACTTTCTCAAAACAATCATGATATGATATAACAAGATGGTATCTCGCTAGCCCTTTCTAAGACCGCAAAACATAAATGCAGAGCACCCCTGAAGATCAAGGACTGACTAGACATTGTAATCCATGGCGAAAGAGATCCAGTCACAGTCATACTCAATATCAATTAATAACAATGCATACAAATGATAGTGGTGCTCTCTAACTGGTGCTTTTATAAGAGGAGGATGACTCAACGATAAAAGTAAATAGATAGGCCCTTCGTAGAGGGAAGCAGGAATTTGCAAAGGTGCCAGAGCTCGACTGTTTTAAATAGAGATGAATAATATTTTGAGCGGTATGCTTTCATTGTCAACATAACAACCAAGAGATCTCGGTATCTTCCATACTAGATACATTATAGGCGGTTCCCAAACAGAATGGTAAAGTTTATATTTCCCCACCACCAACAAGCACATTCCACAGCTGGTCCGAAACAACGGGTACCGTCCAACTAACAATAGCCCTAAGGGAGTTTTGTTTGCAATTATATTTTGATTTGATTTGAGCATGGGACTGGGCATCCCGGTTACCATCCATTTTCTCATGAATGATGAGAGAGTCCACTCATCGTGAGAATAACCCACCTAGCATGGAAGATATTTACAAACCTAGTGTAGGATCAAAAGTAGGTCTAGAGGGGGTGATTAGACTACTTGACCAAATAAATATCTAGCCTTCTCCCAATTTTAAGTCTTGGAAGATTTTAAAAACATAACACAAGTCAAGCAATCAACCTACACATGCAATTCTAAGAGTATAGCAGCGGAATATAAAACATTGCATATGAAAGTAAAGGGAGGGTTTGGAAAGGCAAACGCAATGAAGAAGCAGATATTTTTGGTGTGGTTCCAATAGGTGGTGCTATCGTACATCCACGTTCATGGATACTTCAACCCACGAAGGGTAACGGTTGCGCGAGTCCGCGGAGGGCTCCACTCACGAAGGGTCCACGAAGAAGCAACCTTGTCTATCCCACCATGGCCATCGCCCATGAAGGACTTGCCTCACTTGGGTAGACCTTCATGAAGTAGGCGATCTCCTTGCCCTTACAAACTCCTTGGTTCAACTCCACAATCTTGACGGAGGTTCCCAAGTGACACCTAACCAATCTAGGAGACACCACTCTCCAAAAGGTAATAGATGGTGTGTTGGTGATGAACTCCTTGCTCTTGTGCTTCAAATAATAGTCTCCCCAACACTCAACTCACTCTCGCAGATTTGGCTATGGTGGAAAGATGATTTGAGTGGAAAGCAACTTGGGGAAGGCTAGAGATCAAGATTCTTGTGGTTGGATTGGAATGTCTTGGTCTCAACACATGAGTAGGTGGTTCTCTCTCAGAAAATGAATAGTGGAAGTGTAGGCATGTTCTGATGGCTCTCTCTTGAATAGAGAAGGGGTATAGGGGTATATATAGCCTCCGCACAAAATCTAACCGTTACACACGATTGAGACAACTCGGTCAGACCGAATAGGTGAACTCGGTGAGACCGATTTAGTTCAAAATGTGAATGTTAGTATTCTCGGTGGGACCGACATGATCAACTCGGTAGGACCGATGTGTTAGTGTTAGGGCAAAACCTTATCTCGATTTGACCGATTTACGTGAACTCGGTGAGACCGCTTTCAGTAATAAGCAACCAGAGAGTTGGTCAGGAAAACTCGATGGGACCGATCGCTCCTTTCATTAGACCGAAACGTTACGAAAGGGAAACAAAGAGTTTGCATTGAGAACTCAGTGGGACCGATTGCTCATTTCGGTGAGACCGAAATGTTATGAAGGGAAACAAAGAGTTTGCAATCCCATCTTGGTGAGACCGAAATCCCTATCGGTGAGATCAAGCTGATTAGGGATTCTCGCTATGGCTATGTCAAGTGAACTTGGTGGTGCCGGATGGATCAAATCGGTGGGGCCGAGTTTGACTTTAGGTTTAGGACATATTTGGATTTGAGAAGGTGGTTGAGGGCTTTGGAGCATATCACTAAGAACTTTGAGCAAGTAGACCATTAAGCAACACCTCATCCCCTTTTAATAGTATTGGCTTTTTCTATGGACTAAATGTGATCTTGGATCACTAAAATAGAAATGAAGAGTCTTGAGCTTTTGCCAATATTTGTCCTTAGCATTTTGAGGGGTCCACATCTCTAGTCCATGCCATGCCAATCACTGAACTTTCTTAAATAATCAACTTGAATGGATATTATTTCAATGAGCTATATGTTGTTATGAATTACCAAAACCACACGGGGATTAGTTGCACTTTCAATCTCCCCCTTTTTGGTAATTGATGACAACATATAGATCAAAGCTTCAACAAATGATAATATGAATGAGATATATTGTCGCTTTGAGAAGTATGTGATAAGCAAGAGCTCCCCCTAAATTTGTGCATTATTTAAAATTTGCTTTTGAATGCAAATGCAAAGTCGATTAGGATCATGGGTTACTCTTCCATGTCACATACATCTTGGTGGAGCGCTCAAAATGATAGAATATAAATAGCATGCACTCATCCCAAGGCAAATATGATTGATCATACACAAGTAATAAGATATCATCATCCAAGCACACACTAAGGCATAATATGGTCAATCACAAGATCATAAGAGTATCTCACACACAAGCACAAATATTATAGCAAACACAAGAAAATAACAAGTAGCAAGACTGGTAGAAAAAGTAAAACACACACACACTCTCTCTCTCTCGAAGCCTATGATCTATACACTTTCTCCCCCTTTGGCAACAAGTTACCAAAAAGCTTGAAAATGCATAGTGCTATGCGACACTCTAAGCACGATCTCTGGGAGCTCCGAGGTGTGAAGATGGCATGGAGAGGACATCATCTGCAAAAGCTTCCGATGATGTCTGAGGAGCTGGAGGAGTTGCAACTGGAGGGGCAATTGAGGATGTGGCTGCAGGTGCTGAAGTTGTAGCTCTAGTGTCACTCACTGGCACAGCTGCAGACCTTTGTGCTCTAGGCACTCTCTGATATGCCTCTATGGTAGTTCATCTTCTTATCTCCTCTACTTCTTCTTGAAGTTGCTAAACTGTAGTCTGAATCTCTGTGACCTTCAAGTCTAGATCATAAAATTTTGTTTCAATGATTCTCTCAAGACTTTATTGATTTTGGGATAGGGTGGTTATTCCTTTCTCAATCCTTACTGTGGCCTCAAGCAGATAGCTGAGCTGATCATGCTTGGTCTTTAGATTTGCAGCTGAGGCATTTGGAATCTTGGAAGTCTTTGCTGCCTTTGCCTTTTCTCTCTTCTCCTAAGCCTCTACAGATGTAGGATGTGAGGCATCCATGACAACTGTATTGTCCTCAAAATCTTGCCTCGAGGGAAGGTGCTCTCTGTCTAGCAGATATGTGCCTGTGCCCATCTTGTAGTTGATGAGAATCTGTATGTGTGGGGCATATCCACATGACCTCTTTTGATCTGCTGCAGTCCTCTTAATTGTTTCTACAATCAAGGTCATCACCTTGAATTTCTCTGGCACATCAAACATGTCTAGCAAGTTGATTGAATGCCCACTGGTCATCCTATCATCTCTAGACTTGGGCAACAAAGTATGCCTCAATATAGTGTTGATGGTTGGCAGCCCTAACAACAAATAGTAGATGGAGCCAAATTTGTGTGTCTCTAAGGCATCATCTGGTATCTCCTTGTACATATGTGCCATGGAGTTGTGGCCTTTCCTGGGCTTTGCATAGACATCAGTGTCATCTTCACCTGTAACATCCCAAATTTTCAGTTTGGAATGTTATACATAGGTCATTCATGCATATCATATTTTATAGCATCTTCGTTCTGCAATCCTTGAAATCCAAAGCAACTCAAGGACCCTCGGAGAGAGTTGGGGATTTCCCGGTTTTCATATTTGATTTTTATCAAATAATGAAACAAGGATTTCGATTCTAATTATTTTTCTCTCCGAAAAATATTTCGTATTAAAATAAAAGAGAGGAGATAATATGACTTCTCCAAACTAATTGAAATATTGGAGGAAAAATATTAAAATCATTTATTTGATTTTATTTGGATTTTATTTGCAATTAGAAAAATTGCACGTTTTTCAAAATTGCATTTTAGGGCCAAGAAAATGTTCATCTTGTTCTAAATATTTTATTTAGACGGTGAAAATTTGTTTTGGAATTTTTAGATTTTTATTTTATTTTCTAGGATTTTATTTCTGTCGGTGAAATTGTTTTAAAAAAATCTCTCCAGCCGACTGGGCCGAAACCCAGCCAGGCCGCCGGCCCAAGTCGCCGCCGCCGCCTTCCGCGTGCGAGCGCCGCCGCCGCCGACTCGGACAGAGTCCGAGCCGGACTCCTCCTGTGACCGCGGCTTGCCCCCTACTCCAAGTCCCCCCCCTCCTTTAAAGCCGCCGCCAAGCCCCCCCACCACCACACCACCACCGCAGCCCCGCCTGCCGAGCCCTGCCGCCCAAACCCTGCCTCGCTGGAGCCCCTCGCCGGAGGTACCGCGCCGGACCCGAGCCGCCGTTTTTTTTAAAAACAGTTCGGTTTTTTTAGAAACCCTAGTTCGTTTTTTAGATCGGTTCGCCGGTTTTTCTCGGTTCTTCTAATTAGCGGACATTCATCCGTACGTTGGTTTTAATGCACGGTTTTCGCCCGTTAGTTACAGTTAACGGACGCTCATTCGTTTGTCTGTTCGTTAGTTTTCTTTTTACCGGATTAATCTGCGATTATTTTCGATCGTGATTTCTGATCCGATCTTAGTTTCTATTTATCTTTTCGCTCGTTAGTCGGAATCAGGCGATTCAAGCGCCTAGATCTTCGTCTCGAGACCCTCATTCTATTTAACCAACTTGCACCAGTTTTTGCTACTGTAAAATTTGACCTAAGTCCAGATTAGTAAACGGATGTTGTTTCTTTCGCTGTTTGTGTTCCGTTGCTCCGTTCGATTTGATTCTTTTTGCGTATCGGAGTTCTTAAGTTGAACTTTCTGGCCAACCTCTCTTATTTGAGTTTTGCCCGTGCATCTTTGCTTGTTGCTTATGTATGTTATTGTTTGTTTGCGATAGAACACCCGGAGTGTGAAGCGTGTTTCTACGAGTCTCTAGGTTTCGTGGATTGTCAGCAAGGCAAGTAACACATTGATCATACTCTTTTCATACCCAGTTTTTATGCATTAGTTCCAATCCTCAAACATTGCATGATTAGGATTTCATTAACTTGTGGGTTGGGAAGTAGTTGTTGAGGTAGAACCTATTGCCCTGTTACTATCAAACCCTTGGGAGTTACTTCTACGCGTTGTTTATATTGCTATGCTATGCTATGCTCGTAGACATGGTTTGGGTTTGAGTGAAATCCATGACAGATGTGATATTGTTAATGGTTCAACTTAAGGTGGCAACTTAAATTAACATCTGGGTGGATTGAGGCACCTGGGGAACCCAGTGTTGTCTATTTTTTTGGAAATCCCGGGGTACCCGTGTGATCTTCCTATGGACCGCCACCCAGGCTCAAAGGGAAATAGGATGATTCATGCTAGAAACTTCTGTGTGCAGCCACAAGCTATTATGGGCTCTAGCATAGTTGAGTAAGTTACGTGAAGCTCTTGAAGAGGTAGATCAGCAAGTAGTGGGTTTTGTAGGTTTGGTATGGTCTACCCGGAGCAAAGAGTTAATGTTTCTGAAAGACTGTGTCTCGGTCATCCGTTTCTCAAACACCATGTAGTGCGAGAAATCCAACGGAGGCGATCGAGTCTTGTGGGGAAAAGTGTGCAAACCTCTGCAGAGTGTACAATCTAATCATGGTTAGCCATGTCCCTGGTTATGGACAAATTTGAGTATCTAGTACTTGGGTTATCACATGTATCTCATCACTTTTAATTAATATTGTTGGGTTGTTAACTACTTTAATTTGGGATTGAGTTGGGGGTACCTTCTCAATATTGTTCAACCACCATGATAGTTAAATTAAAATCTATTCTATTGTAGGTAAAAATTGGCTTTTCGCAAAAACTATAACCATAGAGCTTTCCACCAGCCAAATATGCATGTAGTGATAGCATTATTCTGTTTTATGCTCTACTGTGTTATATTGCCAGCATATTCCATGTGCTGACCTGTTTTCGGGCTGCAACGTATTATGTTGCAGACTTTTCAGACGAGGAGTAAGGTTCGTTAGGTCATTGCCGTGCAGCTCAGCTATGCCGTTGGAGTTGATGGACTCACTTTATCTTCCAAGCCTTCCGCTGTTATCGCATTAGATGGCCTTAAGCCATATTGTTGTAATAAGTTCTCTCTTGAGACTTTTTGATGTAATGAGTGTGTGATTGCTACTCTGTTATAAATCCTTCGAGTACTGTGTGTGTCAGCATTACCGATCCAGGGATGGCACTGAAGCACAGAGACTTGACCATCTGAGGTTGGGTCGCTACATCACCTTGTTTAGGAGCATTGATTAGCTCAACCCACTCAGCAATAGAGGATTGGTACCTTGTACCTGTAGTCATCCAGACTATTTTGCCATCTGGGTGAAAATGTGCCGTGGAATAGAACTGCATCACCATCTCATCATTCCATTTGGTCAATTTATGACCCACAAATGTATCCACTCCATTCATTCTGAAGCTCTCATGAACTCCACGGAAGTAGTCTTCATTGTCATCAATGAAAGTCTAGTTGACCCATCTCATATCACTGACTATGGGCTTCTTGTCCAAGAGAATTGTCTCATTTAAGTCATGCTGCTCCTTAGTGTGAAACCTATAGTCTACAGGAGTCATCCTCCTTGTTGCATATGGGTCTGTCTGCCTCCATAGTCTGAGACCTGCATCTTTCCTCAACTTCATGTTTTCAGCAATGGGATGGTTGTCATCATGATCAGGTATCTTAGGCTTGAGCTTCCTGAGCACTTGGGGCTCTTCCTCTTCTTGGGGCACTTGACCATAAGCAATATCTCAGCTGCATCATGATCAGGTGCAGCTGAGATATTGCTTATGGATCTCTTGGGTGCAGTTGGCTTTGGAGCTTGAGCTTGAGTCTTGGGAGCGGTCGTGGGCTTAGATGGTGCAGCCCCAGACTTGATGGCATCTCCCATCAACTTCTAAGTTTTGGGAGCTGGTGCAGCATCCTCCGCATCTTCTTCCTCATCAGATTCTTCCATCATGGAAGGCTTTCCAATAACTCTAGCCATGGTATTCTTGACCCATTCCTTTCTCTTCTTGCCTCTAGCAGCCTCTTCTTCTGTGGACTTCATAGATTCAAGAGTTGAGGCCCTGGCTTTGGACATAGGCACTCTCTTGGCAAGGGCCTTCTTTTGCATCCCTGGCTTACTGCCAGCAGCAACAACTTGTTCCTTCTTGGTCACCTTCTTCTTAGAAGTGACCTCTTCATCATCCACAAAATCTTCATCTTCATCTTTAGATTCTGAGTTCCTTTTCCTCCTCTGCCTAGTTGCAGCTTTAGGTAGGTTGCTTGGGTGCTTCTGCTTCCATCATCAGAAGTGCTATTGGAGGGACTAGTACCCTCACTGAGATTCTGGTGCTCCTATGACTTGTTCTGGCTGCCACTCTGGTCTGACATGGCTGAAACTGACCCTGTGAATAGATGGGTAGAGATAGAGTAGATGAGCATCACAAAGCACAACCATTTTGCAAAACAAATGAGTCAAAAACTTAGTTTTGATTTTCTACAGAGAGCATTTCGGAGCTACCGATATTACAAACTCGGTGACACCGAAGCAACTTTAGAGTCTAAACATGTGAAATCGGTCAGACCGAGACACAGTTCGGTGACTATGAGATGCTCGGGTTTCACAGAGAAATGAACTCGGTCACATCGATTGGTATGTTTCGGTTAGACCGAAAAATACTTGTGCTATGGCCTGAGCCAAATCGGTGAGACCGAAATCCTAATATCGGTCAGTCCAAGATGAGTTCAGTGGAAACCTAAACCTAATTTTTTTGCATCAAATCTAATCTAACGGAGTTTGTAGTTGATAGAGTAGTTTCAATCGTGGCAAGAATATATGCATTGATCTTTGTGCTTAGAATCAGAGTGGCGAAGGCACAAAGAGACGAGTTCATACCCTAACTTGGCGATGAACTCGCTACGGTGACAACGGCGGTGAAGATTCCCGTTGACGGCGGCGAAAACCAGCGGCAGGAGGACGTTGGCTACGAGGAGACAATCCGGACACCATGAGTCGGTAGAGCTGGACAGGCGCGGGAGAAGCATTTGGAAGAATTTCCAATTTTTCAGCCTGTAGGTATATATATCCAGACTATGTCGATGTGAATGAGTTGAACGACTCGATGGCACCGAGATGCAGAATCGCAAGCGGTTGCTGCAACTCGGTGAGACCTAATGGTTCTAATCGGTTGCACCGAGATGAACACCTAGATCAACTTAATGAACTCAGTGTGACCAAATGGGATGGATCGGTCAGACCGAAGTGCACTAAGAAGTTTTGTAAGTTAAGCCCTTGATAGATCGGTGGCTCCGAGTGCTCCTCACCCGGTGGGTCCAAATTTGACTTGATCAAACTTTGTGATGTAGCATGAATAGAGTTTGAGACGAGAAAAGCATAGATAGCTAGAGGGAGTACTTAGGCATTCTTGTCCATCCATTTGGCAAAAAGAAAAGCCAAACAAACAAAGCAACAAATGGATGTCCTGGAATGAGAAAAATATGCAACCAACATGCTCACACAATAAGATAGAAAATGAAATATGTGGCAAAGCATGTACAAACACTCTAGCGCCTATCAAGCAATTTGCGATGACTAGGTCATCTATATATCAGTATATTGACTGAGGAGTCAAATGAGAACATTTGATCATAGGTCATACTCATCGTTTAAGCATAAGTGGGGTTACCACTTTTACATAAAGCATTGTTGTGTTCACACCATTAGAGTTGCTTTAGCTCAATTCTTAGAGAAAAGCTCCCCCTAGATGTGATATCCCCCCTAAGAGGGATGAACTAACCTTGGGTTTTGTCAATGATGACTTCATGTAGGTGTTGAAGATGTAGATGCTCAATATTGATGTAGATCATTTGGAGGAATCCATTGGAGTGAGTTGCACTTTCAATACCTATATGGGTTAGCCCCACAAGGAACACGCGAAGATATTCACAGACACAGAGTGAAATTCACACATGATGTTGTCCATGAAAGCATTAGGTTACCTTGTCCCTTGTCTTACCAACAAGAGGGTTTGTGACTCCTTGAACTAGTGCAATATGTGGAAGTTGATTGCACTTGTCCTTGCTAAAATGAATATGAGTGAAGTATGTTGGCGGAATCACCCTCAAGAACTCTCTAGTTCTTCTTTTTCGGGATCCACATCATCTTTACGGGAATCCTTGGAGTTGTAGTCGTACTTGATGAAGTATAACTTGATGTAGTATTGGGAACCCACTTGACCAAGGCCTTAGGAGCTTCTTCAAATGCATGAATCTCCTCTTAAAGCTTGTCTTTGCCTTTTAGCTTGTGGTCTTGTGGTGGAAGATCATCTTGAGCTTGTGTTCCCTTGAAAGAAGTGGGGTCATACTTATCTTGTTGAGGAACAAACTTTGTCTTGGGGTATTGATATTCTTCCCACTCAACTCCATTGGCATTGAACTTGCGTTCAAATCCAACACCTTGATTCTTCTGGTGCCTTCCTTACTTGTGTACAATTTCCTCAAATTGCTTACTCCCGGCAAGGCTCTTGTAAACACCTTTCTTTATAGTTCCCTTCAATAAGATATTTTATTGCTCAAGTGTAACTTGGCTAAGAGAATCATTAGTGGAACCAAAAGAACTACTAGAAGCAACAATATTGGATTTAACATGATTATTGTTACTACTAGAAGAAGAATATGTCTTGCTCTTGTTGCTAGATTTTACTTGTGGTATGTAAGTAGACAAGAGCAAACGCTTGGCAATGTAAGAGAAACTTTTCTTACGAAGATCATCATTGATTGCTTTTAAGAACCCATGCTCTTGCTCTAGATTGAGCTTTTCAAAGCATAGCTTCTCATGAGTCTTTAAAAGCTCTCGATGATCCTCTAAGGTAGTTTCATGAGCTAACTTAAGAGTGTTTAGTTCTTTAGTTAGATGCTCAATCTCCTTCTTATCATCGTCATTCATTTTATCTTGATTAGCATGATCATAGTTTTCATTACTAGAGTTGTCAACAAGTAAATCATCATCACCTAGCAAATCGTCTTCATCGCTATTGAAATCAACATACTCGGGGTGTGATACCTTGGGGCCTTTAGCCATGAAGCATCTTCCAATTCCTTCATTTGGTGAATCAAATATGTCGTAGGAGTTGGATGACACAAGTGCAATACCGGAAACACCTTCATCTTGAGTATATTCGGAGTCAGAGTGATAGCTTCTCTCGGAGTAGTTGTCGGAGTCGGAGCCGGATACCCATTAACCAACATGAGTTTGATGTCTTTGTCTTGTGTAGGTCTTTGATGACTTGTCCTTCCTTTCTGAATCCTTGCTTCCGCGAGAGGGTCTTCGTTCATAATGATCATCTCTACTCCTTCTCTCTCTTGGTGGTGATTCCTCTCTTTTGCTTCTCCTTTTAGGCGAGTCTTCTCTTCTGTTGTAGGGGTTTTCCACAATTGTAACAATTGCGATCACGAGTAGAAGATCATTTGTCATTGTAGGACCTCGACTTGGAACTTCTTTCTTTGCTTCTACTCTTGTAGAACTTGTTGAAGTTCTTCACCATTAGGCTCAATTCTTCATTGAAGACTTGTTTCTCACTTGATGTTGTAGGAGCATCACATGAAGCTTTGTAAGCACCACTAGACTTGTTGTGAAGCTCTTCTTTATCCTTCAGTGACCTCTCATGAGCAACAATTCTACCAATGACTTCGGTTGGCTTGAGATCTTTGTAATTGGGCATCATTTGGATCAAACTGCACACGACATCATATTTTCCATCCAAGGCTCTTAGGATCTTCTTGATGATGAATCTGTCGTTCATCTCTTCACTTCCTAAGCCAGCAATCTCATTTGTGATGAGAGCAAGCCTAGAGTACATTTCAGCGACACCTTCACCATCCTTCATTTTGAACTTGTCAAGTTGACTTTGAAGCACATCCAATTTGGATTCCTTGACGGACTCGGTACCCTCGTGCATATCAATCAAAGTATCCCAAATTTCCTTCGCATTCTCAAGGCGGCTGATTGTGTTGAATTCTTCGGGGCACAATCCATTGAAGAGGATATCACAAGCTTGAGCATTGTATAGCAACATCTTCAATTCTTCCGTGGTTGCTTCATGATTCGGTTCTCTTCCATCGAAGAATTCACCTTGCAAGCCAATACACACAATAGTCCAAACGGCGGGGTTATGTCCAAGAATATGCATTTTCATCTTATGCTTCCAATTAACAAAATTAGTACCATCAAAGTAAGGACCTCTACGGTGGTAATTTCCCTCGCAAGATGATACGTCTCCGTCATATCTACTTTTCCAAACACTTTTTCCCTTGTTTTGGACTCTAACTTGCATGATTTGAATGGAACTAACCCGGACTGGCGCTGTTTTCAGCAGAATTACCATGGTGTTATTTATGTGCAGAAACAAACGTTCTCGGAATGACCTGAAACTTCATGGAGCAACTTTTTGGAAAATATAAAAAATACCTGCAAAAGATGAAGGCCAAGGGGCCCACCACCTGTCCACGAGGGTGGGGGCGCGCCTGCCCCCTACCTCGTGGGCCCCCTGGTGCCTCTCTGACTCCAACTCCAACTCTATATATTGTGTTTCGGGGAGAAAAAAAATCAGAGAGAAGAATTCATCGCGTTTTACGATACGGAGCCGCCTCCAAGCCCTAAAACCTCTCAGGAGGGCTGACCTGGAGTCCGTTTGGGCTCCGAAGAGGGGAATCCGTTGCCATCGTCATCATCAACCATCCTCCATCACCAATTTCATGATGCTCACCGCCGTGCGTGAGTAATTCCATCGTAGGCTTGTTGGACGATGATGGGTTGGGTGGGATCTATCATGTAATCGAGTTAGTTCTGTTAGGGTTGTATCCACTATGTTCTGAGATTGATGTTGCTATGACTTTGCTATGCTTAATGCTTGTCACTAGGGCCCGAGTGCCATGATTTCAGATCTGAACCTATTATGTTTTCATCAATATATGAGTGTTCTTGATCCTATCTTGCAAGTATGTAGTCACCTATTATGTGTTATGATCCGTTAACCCTGAAGTGACAATAATCAGGATACTTACCGGTGATGGCTGTAGTTTGAGGAGTTCATGTATTCACTATGTGTTAATGCTTTGTTCTGGTACTCTATTAAAAGGAGGCCTTAATATCCCTTAGTTTCCGTAAGGACCCCACTGCCACGGGAGGGTAGGACAAAAGATGCCATGCAAGTTCTTTTCCAGAAGCACGCATGACTATGTTCGGAATACATGCCTACATTATATCAATGAACTTGAGATAGTTCTGTGTCACCCTAGGTTATGACTTTTGCATGATGAACCACATCCGGCATAATTCTCCATCACTGATCCATTGCCTACGAGCTTTCCATATATTGGTCTTCACTTATTTACTTTCCCATTGCTATTGCTATCATCACTACAAAATACCAAAAACATACTTTTACTATTGTTACCTTTTGCTACCGTTACCACTACTATCATATTACTTTGCTACTAAATATTCTACTGCAGATACTAAGTTTCCAGGTGTGGTTGAATTGACAACTCAGCTGCTAATACTTGAGAGTATTCTTTGGCTCCCCTTGTGTCGAATCAATAAATTTGGGTTGAATACTTTACCCTCGAAAACTGTTGCCATCCCCTATACTTTTGGGTTATCAAGACTATTTTCTGGCGCTGTTGCCGGGGAGCATAGCTCTATTCTTTGAGTCACTTGGAATTTATATCTGCTTATCACCAAGAACCAAGATTTATCCCTCAACTACGAGGGGAGGTAAGGAACTTCCATCTAGCTCTGCACTTGATTCACCTTCTGTTTTGAGTAAGCTTGCGACACCTAAAACCGCTTCTGCTATTCGTTCTGATATGTCGCATGTTATTGATGATGCTACTTCTGCTATACAAGATACTTATGATGAAACTACTTCTATGCTTGATACTACCCTGCCACTTGGTGAATTTCTTGATGAACAACTTGCTAGAGCTAGAGAGATTGAAAATATTGAATCTGATAATACTGATGAAAGTGATGATGAAGAATCACTTGTTATTCCTGAGGGTTATGTTTTTGATCAAGAAGCCTCTTTAGCTATTTTAGCTTGCAAAGATATATACGAACTTAAGAGGTTATTAGCAAAATGGAACAAGTAATCTCTAAATGCTAGAATGAAACCGGACCCTGCTTTTGCTACTTCACCTATATGTGTTACTGATAAGGATTATGAATTCTCTGTTGACCCTGATATAATTACTTTAGTTGAATCTGATCCTTTTCATGGCTATGAATCTGAAACTGTTGTGGCACATCTTACTAAATAAAATGATATAGCCACCCTGTTCAGTACTGATGAGTGAACTCGTTACTTTTATATCCTTAAAATATTTCAGTTCTCATTAAAGGGTGATGCTAAGATATGGTTTAATTCTCTTGATCCTGGTTGTGTGCGTAGTCCCCAGGATATGATTTATTAATTCTCTGCTAAATATTTCCCTGCTCATAAGAAACAAGCTGCTTTAAGGGATATATATAATTTTGTGCAAATTAAAGAAGAGAGTCTCCCACAAGCTTGGGGGAGGCTTCTCTAATTACTTAATGCTTTGCCTAATCATCCTCTTAAGAAAAACGAAATACTTGATATCTTTTATAATGGACTAACCGATGCTTCCAGAGATTACCTGGATAGTTGTGTTGGTTCTATTTTCAGGGAAAGAACACCGGATGAAGCTGAAATTCTATTGAATAATATGTTGACAAATGAAAATAATTGGACACCTCCGGAGCCAATTCCTGAGCCTATTCCTAAACCAACTCCGAAGGAGAGGGGTATCCTATTTCTCAGTCCTGAAGATATGCAAGAGGCAAAGAAATGTATGAAAGAAAAAGGTATTAAAGCTGAAGATGTTAAGAATTTACCTCCTATTGAAGAAATACACGGTCTTAATTTACCGCCTATTGAAGAAACATATGATCTTAATCCATTACCTATTGAAGAAACTCATGGTCTTGATAACCCGACACAGGTAGAAAAGGTAAATTCTCTCTATAGATATGATAAAGCTAAAATCCCATTTACTAAGTTTGCTAGCCCATGCTTAGATGAGTTTGATAAATTCAGGGCTAAGCAAGAAGATTTTAATGCTTATTTTGGTAGACAACTGAAATACAATTCAAATATGCTTGTACACTTGGGTGATTATATGGCTAATGTTAAAGTTGAACTTAAACTTATTAGTAAACATGCTTTTATGGTTACCACTCAAGTAGAACAAGTACTTAAAGCTCAAAATGATTTTTTCAATGAATTGAATAGTAAGGATAATGATAATGCTGTTAGAGTTATGACTAGAGGTGGTAGAATGACTCAGGAACCTTTGTATCCTGAAGGCCACCCTAAGAGAATTGAGCAAGATTCTCAGAGAAATAATATAGATGCACCTAGTCCTTCTAAAAGGAAGAAAAAGAAAAATGATAGGACTTTGCATGCTTCTAATGAACCTGTTACTGAACCACCTGAGAATCCAAATGATATTTATATCTCTGATGTTGAAACACAATCTGGTAAGGAACATGAAACTAGTGATAATGTTAATGATAATGTTCATGATGATACTCCACCTAGTAATGATAATGATATAGAAATTGAACCTGCTGTTGATCTTGATAACCCACAATCAAAGAATCAACATTATGATAAGAAAGACTTTGTTGCTAGGAAACATGGTAAAGAAAGAGAGCCATGGGTTCAGAAACCCATGCCTTTTCCTCCCAAACCATCCAAGAAAAAGGACGATGAGGATTTTGAGCGCTTTTCTGAAATGATTAGACCTATCTTTTTGCGTATGCGATTAACTGATATGCTTAAAATGAATCCTTATGCCAAGTATGTGAAAGAAATTGTTACAAATAAGAGAAAGATACCGGAAGCTGAAATTTCCACCATGCTTGCTAATTATACTTTTAAGGGTGGAATACCAAAGAAACTTGGAGATCCAGGAGTACCCACTATACCATGCTCCATTAAAGGAAACTATGTTAAAATGGCTTTATGTGATTTTGGAGCCGGTGCTAGTGTTATGCCTCTCTTTTTATATCGTAGACTTGATTTGAATAAGTTGACACCTACTGAAATATCTTTGCACATGGCTGATAAATCAACTGCTATACCTGTCGGTATTTGTGAGGATGTGCCCGTTATAGTTGCAAACGTTACTGTTTTAATGAACTTTGTTATTCTTGATATTCCTGAGGACGATAGTATGTATATTATTATTGGAAGACCCTTTTTGAATACTCCATGGGCTGTTATTGACTGCGCTAAAGGCAATGTCACTTTTCATGTTAATGGTAATGAGCATACAATACACTTTCCGAGGAAACAACCTCAAGTACACAGTATCAATTCTATTGGAAAAATTCCATCGATTATATTTGGAGGTTTTGAATTTCCTCTTCCTACTGTCAAGAAGAAATATGATATTCTTATTATTGGGGATGTGCATATCCCCGTTGAGGTAACATAGTGTTATTCGAAATTTCTCCGGTTCCATGTTATTCGGAATGAGTTCTTTAACAAGACTTGATCAACCTTGTTAGTGGATTCCTTTTGATGAGCATGAGATGGATGAAACTAGAAAGCACAACCTTCTGTACCCCACTTTTACTTTCTGTTATTTATATAAAATAAAATAAAATTAAATATTTTTCTGAATGTTATCTGATTATCCGTACAATATAAAAATGCCCCAAAAATAAAAGTTCTCCAAATGCCCTGAAATTTAAGTCTGATTTTTTTGAATATTTGAGAATATTTGGCACTCAGAACACATCAGGGGGGGTCAACCACCTGCCCACGAGGGTGGAGGGCGCACCCTACCCCCTGGGCGCGCCCCTGCCTCGTGGGCCCACGGTGCCCCTCCTCCACTTATCGTTTCACCCACACACTCCTTCTTCCTCCCCCAAACACGAATATCCAGCTCAAACCCGAGTTCTAGCTCATTTTGCTACCATTTTCGATCTCCTTGCTCAAAGCACCTCTCACAAAACTGCTTGGGGAGATTGTTCCTTGGTATGTGACTCCTCCATTGGTCCAATTAGTTTTTGTTCTAGTGCTTTATTCATTGCAAATTTTTGCTGCTTAGGTGACCCTGTTCTTGAGCTTGTATGTCAAATTTATATGGTCAAAAGTAGTTTTGATGCATGATATAGGCCCTAGGCACTTGTAGGAGTAGTTGCTATCAATATTATTAAGTTTGGTTCACTTTTATTTTGAAGTTACTACAAATTTTCAAAAAAAATCAAAGGAAGAAAAATGCTTAGGAAAATGTTCCAAGGTGGTTCCTCAAGGAAGCAAGGACCCATGCTTGCAATGCGTGATGCTGATGAAGAGCTACCAAGAGACGCTCCAGTGCGTCCTTGTGAGTGGCCTTCTGAAAATTTTATGGATCGAGCAGGAAATAAGGGAGAATTCAACGCATATTTGTGTAACGCTGATCTTGTGAGCTTCCAGGAAGAGAAGTGCAGTCAGTATCACAATCTCACTAGTACCTTTGTGAGGAGGTTTGAATTTTCATCTTCACATAATTCTCCAACTGTCCTATTTGATCTCTATGAAAATTCTTATACTATGGACTTAGAGGATTTTACTATTGCTTGCAAACTTCCACAATGGGGTAGTATAAGGGATCCTCGCAAATCTGAATTTAGAGATTTTCTTGCTAGCATAACTGTGGGAGAATCTAGAGATATAACACAAGCCACCATAGTGAGCATTCACTTTCCTGCTATACATTATTTTGCTCTCTTCATAGGTAGATGCATTAGAGGCATGTCACATGTGTGTCCCTGACCTCAGTATTCTTAGGAGTGTTGTGTTAGGAGATAAATCTTATAATTTGGGAGCCATTCTTGCACGTAGGTTGCATCTTAATAGATTTAATGGAGATTTCTTTGGAGGAATTTATGCAACCCGCATAGCTAATTTTCTTGGTATAGCCATACGCGAAGATGATATTGAATTGCCTCCTGCTTACCTAGACTTTAATGCTATGGTTCACCAAGAGTTTGTTGAGAGGAATGAATCACCTCTCCAGTACCGGCTAATCTTTGACAGATGCCGTGCTGTCCATATTACTCTCCCTGCCCATGCCTTCTTTGATCATCAGGTAAAAGGAAAATATACTATTACCAGAGAGGAGGCAGATCAGTATGAGAGGCGAGTGGAGGCCGCTTGTCGCCACGCTGTAGCTCAGCAGGCGATAGCCGCTGCATCGCAGTACGACCCCATCTACTATTATGGATCTCCACCAGGCTAGCCGTGGCCATAGACCAACTTAGGCCAAAAGCCTAAGCTTGGGGGAGTACGTATTTCCCACCGACATTACATTTATGTTCACACACTCATTGCTAGATGTCGGTGCTCATACTTTTTCATTGTATCATCCATGCTAGTTTAACTTCCTTTTTATGCTTTCTTCTTGTGTGTTTAATAAACCTTATGAAAAACCAAAAAAATTAGTTGTAGCTTTTAGCTAGTTTTAATTTCCATGCTTGTAGTAGTAATTAAAAAGAAAACCCAAAAATATTTCCTGTTCTTCTTTTGCTTGTTGGGAGCTTTCCCGTGTAAATAGTTTTATTTCTTTTCTTTTCTTTGGGGGTCGATAGGAGAAGACCATAATTAAATTGTTGAAGTGGCTCTTATATACATTATTGTTGATCTGACAAAAGAGCCCATATTGCCTTGTCTTCTCCTGTTTATTGAATGCTTGCAAATTCCAGCTTAGTCCAATGCACACGCACTATTATTATTATTATTCACATCGTTCGGTCATGCAAGTGAAAGGCAATTATGATGATATATGATGGACTAACTGAGATAAAAAAGCTGGTATGAACTCAACCTCTTTTGTTTTTGTAAATATGATTAGTTCATCGTTCCTGATTCAGCCTATTATGAATAAACATGTTTGCAATGACAACTAGAGATCATAGTTTCTTGTGCCATGCTTGATTTGCTATGAGTTATAATGGTTTGCCTTGCGTGCCAACATGCTATTGAGATGGTTATGATGTGGTATGATAGGGTGGTATCCTCCTCTGAATGATTTAAGTGACTTGACTTGGCGCATGTTCATGCATGTAGTTGAAACAAAATCAACATAGCCTTCACAATATTTATGTTCATGGTGGATTATATCCTACTCATGCTTGCATTCGGTGTTGATTAATTTTAATGCATGTTCATGACTGTTGTTGCTCTCTAGCTGGTCACTTCCCAGTCTTTTGCAAGCCTTCACCTGTACTAAGAGGGAATACTGCTTGTGCATCCAATCCCTTAAACCCCAAAGTTATTCCACATGAGTCCACTATACCTACCTATATACGATATCTACCTGCCGTTCCAAGTAAATTTGTATGTGCCAAACTCTAAACCTTCAAATAAATATCCTGTTTTGTATGCTCGAATAGCTCATGTATCAACTAGGGATGTCTGTATCTTCCATGTTAGGCGGGTTATTCTCAAGAGGAGTGGACTCCGCTCCTCACTCACGAGATAAATGGCTGGTCATTGGGATGCCCAGTCCCATGCTTTATGCAAACTAAATCAAAATAATTGCAAACAAAACTCCCCCTGGGACTCTTGTTAGTTGGAGGCACTCGTTGTTTCGAGCAAGCCATGGATTGATGCTTGTTGGTTGAAGGGGGAGTATAAACTTTAACATTCTGTTTGGGAACCGCCTATAATGTGTGTAGCATGGAAGATATCGCCATCTCTTGGTTGTTATGTTGACAATGAAAGTATACCGCTCAAAATATTATTCACCACTGTTTCAAAACCGAGCTCTGGCACGTCTACAAATCCCTGCTTCCCTCTGCGAAGGGCTTATCTATTTACTTTTATGATGAGTCGTCATCCTCTTATTAAAAAGCACCAGTTGGAGAGCACCGCTGTCATTTGCATTCATTACTGTTAATTTACATTGAGTATGACCTGACTGGATCTCTTTTACCATGAATTACAATGTCTAGTTAGTCCTTGGTCTTTAAAGGTGCTATGTATTTATGGTTTGCGGTCTTAGAAAGGGCTAGCGAGATACCACCTTGTTATATCATATTATGATAGTTTTGAGAAAGTGATGTCATCCGAGATTTATTATTATTGCTCGCTAGTTGATTATGCTATTGATATGAGTAGACTTGAGACCTAAGCATTATTTTGAATGTGGTTAGTTATAATCTTTGCTGAAAACTTGAATGCTGGCTTTACATATTTACAACAACAAGAGCAAACAGAGTTTGTAAAAGTTTTTCTTTATCACTTTTAGTTTGTCAACTGAATTGCTTCAGGACAAGCAAAGGTTTAAGCTTGGGGGAGTTGATACGTCTTCGTCGTATCTACTTTTCCAAACACTTTTGCCCTTGTTTTGGACTCTAACTTGCATGATTTGAATGGAACTAACCCGGACTGGCGCTGTTTTCAGAAGAATTACCATGGTGTTATTTATGTGCAGAAACAAACATTCTTGGAATGACCTGAAACTTCACGGAGCAAATTTTTGGAAAATATAAAAAATACCTACAAAAGATGAAGGCCAGGGGGCCCACCACCTATCCACGAGGGTGGGGGGCGCGCCTGCCCCCCTAGGGCGTGCCCCCTACCTCGTGGGCCCCCTGGTGCCTCGGAGAGAGAATTGAGAAGAGAGAGAGAGAGAGAGGGTGACTTAACTCCTCCCAGCAGTTCATCCCCCAACCAAGAACAGACCCTCGCGAGGCTGTTCTTCCTTGTATTGCTCATCATCATCAGCCCAAGAGGCAATCCACCACACCACACACTAGAGTAGGGTATTACACCACAACGGTGGCCCGAACCAGTATAAACCATGTGTCTCTTATGCTGTTCTTTCTATAGCTTAGATCTTAGCGAGGCGGAGGGGTGCAAGTAGGTAGAAGGCGAAATCTCCGCGCGCACCCCAGTGTTCGAACCTTAAGGGTCTGCCGAAACCCGAAATCCGACATTTGGCGCGCCAGGTAGGGGTGCGCCGGAATCCACCTTCTACCGCTTCGTGTCCCGTCGCGTCGTCATCACCATGTCCGGTGACCAGGCGGGCATCCCAGATTCTTGGGCGGCGTGGCCCGCCGGCGCAGAGCCACTTGCCTCGGGCGACCCCATGCCCCAGGAAGCTCGTGGTCCGCAGGGCACTGCGGGCCGCGGGCGACGCGGACAGGCTTCGACAGCTCTCACACCGCGGCAGGCGCGGTCGGCAGCAAGGGCCTCCAATCACGCTGCGACCACGACACCGTACATCCACCGGGAGCGGGCGAACTCGAGGGCCGCGCTCACGGTGGCCCGAGAGCTGCTGCAGTGCAGGCTGCTGGAGGCCGGCCGCGACATGCTGCTGGAGCGGGTGGCAGAGCTCCTGGGCTTCGCCACCTCGGGGGCTCACCCCTTCTGCACCCAGCTCCCATCTCAAGCCCAGGGCGGCCCGCGCGGGGGCTCCGCGCACGCCCGCGGGCTCCAAGGCTACTCCAACGCCAGCGAAGCTGTCGGCACCGGACCGGTGGCGGCGCTGCCCCCACTCCCGGTCCGCGAGGAAGAAGGACTCGATGCGACCCACGGCCCCAGTGGATAGCCGCGCTACCACCCCACGGTGGGCGCGTCAAGCAGAGCTGCATGGCACGCGGAGAACTACGGCGTGGCCTTCGGGATGACGGCGCCAGAAGAATACGTGCCCCACATGATGGACCAAGGGCACCCTCACGAGGGCGAACATGGCTCGCTCCTCAGCCCAAGCTGGGGGTATGAGGCGCCAGAAGCTGAGCTCTTCCAGGAGCCCCGGGACGGTCACACCGGCCATGCTGGAGGCAGCGATTATCGGGTACCGCTAATTCCTCAAGAGCAGGCATACGCTAATCATGGATCACAGGAGGTGCAGGTCGCCACAGCGAGCAGCTGGCCCGCTCCCACAGTCTCCTACCCCTCGGGAGGAGGGCGCAGGGGGCTACAGGAGAGGGGCCGAGATCCGACATCACCACCGCAGCGTTCGGAGCAAGGTGTTCTTAGGAGGTAGGCCCTCTGCTGGGGAGGTGCCTCAGGGCCTGCCCCTGGCGGAGGACCCGTGGTCGTCGGGGGAACCGCTGGCGACCGCTTTACCCAATCGGTGGCGTCCTGGTTTCTGGTCGTCGTTGATGGCACTAGAGTGTCGCGCAAGGCGGGGCCCTCGTCTGGCGATATGAAGCAAGGCCAGTACCTGTGAAGAAGGCCCAGTTCCTGTGAAGCTCGCCGCCCCGTGACACTCTCACGTAATAATGAGTGGGGCTGTACACGCCCCGGAGTCTCAGGGGTGCCGGCCTCAGGCCCTGGGGCTCCCTCCCATGCCCAGTGGCAGCACTTAGCTCCGCGCTGGTGAGAAGACGTCCAAGACTAGATTAGGTGCCGGACGCGGTCTTTTGTCTGCTTTTATTGCTTTTCCCTTTGGTTGTCGCTTTCCCCCGCTAGATTTAAGTTGGATTCGAATTTGAGATTTGCGTGTGTTCGGGGAAGGGGTGCTTAGTCTCGTTTGAGCAATTTCTCGGGTTTTGATTACCACTTCGCCTCAGCTGCCTCCCCTCGTGAGCCCCTCGCGAGTCGGGTCAGGCCCAGCTTGCGCGCAGCCCAGACTACCGCCGACGCGTCCTTTCAGGAGGGTTTTTTTCTGCAGATCCTACGGCTTCGATCAGGGAACACTCGGGACACCACATCCTCCCACAGGCTACCTCAGGGCCCGCACGGGACAAAGGTAAACTAGCCGACCAGCGCGTCGCTTAAGCCAACCACTTGGCGTGGGCGCATGGGCAATGTAGCATCTACTAATACGATGAACACAAGTTTTACATGAGGGGTTCCCCCTCCAAAATGCTCTCACAGCCATCAGGCCAAAACCTGAGTTCTATTCATGCAGGGTAAGGAAGCAGGAACGATGCACAATCAGTCGGATAAATCCCCCAATGCGTCCTCAGGAGCACCACCCGAACCGTTGCTGGTGTCGCTGGACTCGCCGTCACTGTCTGCGTCGCCGCCAGCGGCGGCAGGGCCGTTCACCACACCGCCCTCATCGGCGGCCACGATCACGCCGTCGTTGTCTGAAGCGAAGGCCCTGACAAGAGTATCCACATTGTCTTCCACCCAGTGCGCCAGGTCGTCTCGGACGGCCTGGGGGACTGGGGCGATGGCGGTGTCGAAATCGAAGTGGGGATCCATGTTCCGGAGATGGCTGAAGACGCGAGAAAAGGCGCGCCCGAGCAGGGCGCGGCTCCTCTCCTCCACCAACCTGTCAGCCCTGACCGACCACGCCTCCAACTGCGTCACCACGTCGGTGAAGAACTGAAGGTTGCCGGCGTAGTTGACTGCGTGCGGCTCGCTAACAGCTGCCTCGCAGATGTTGCCCAAGGCTGTGTTGGCTCTCTCCCGGAGCGTGGTGAGCATGGGGCCGTGCTCATGCTCCAGGATCCGCCGCTGACGTATCTCGTCCGCATTCTGGCGCGCGACGACCTCAGCCTCCTCCACCCGCTGGCGAAGAAGGAGCACCTCGGCCAGGGAGGTGGTTGACTCCCCTTGCGCTACCTCAAGGGCGGCCCGAAAAGCATCGGCCCGCCGCGTCGCTTCCTCCAGCTTGGCCCTCAAGGCAGCAGTCCTACCTTCAGCCTCGGCCCGGATCAACCCCAACCTCTCCTCGAACTCGTGCTCGAGGTTCAAGCGCGCCATCGCCACCCGACGTCCGACCTCCTCCAGGACACAGGCTTCCCGTGCAGCGACATCATCCTCCACCTGCGTCACCAAGCGCTCCCTCGTCTCCAGACGCTCGTACTCGCGGGTACGTTCGGCGGCTTCCAGCGTCAGCACCTCCTCACGCTTCTGGAGCTCTGCTGGGTCGCCACAGGCCACCTTCATCGACGCGATGGCTGCCTCGCGCAGCTCCACTTGCTCCTCCAGTGAGTGGCACCAGGCCAGGAGCTCCCGAGCCCGCTCCTCCGCCGCCTCTCACCGCCGGTCAGCTTCTAGGCCTCCTCAGCAGCCCAAGATCGGGCCTCCCGAGAGGCCACCAGCGACGCCTTGGCCTCTGCATCGTCAAGATCGCGCTGACGGCATGCAAGGGCGATGGTGCCCTCCAGCTCGCGCCTCTCTGCAGCCAGGCGCAGGCCCTCGGCCTCAAGGCGCGCGTCTTCATCAACAAGCTCCTCACCAAGCAGGTTCACCGCATCAGCCGCCCTTCGAAGTAATCCTTGGCGAAGAGCGCGACGCTCCTGGGCGTGCTCGAGCATGTCTTCCACACCATCATCTGCCCCAAGCAAGTGTTGGGGGCCATGAATCAGCACTCCCCCTCCGGGCAGGGGGCTGGGGGCTGGCACCTTCACGACGGCCGGGCGCGCCATGCCAGAAGCCCGGCCTGGAGCCAGCCCGTCCCCGGATGAAGAGCGCAAGGAGCACCTGAGCCAATCGTAGTCCACGACCAGGCGAGAAGCCCACGGCAGGCTGGCTATGCCACGAGAAGGCCCACGAAGGAGGATCGCGAGGTGCGTAGGGCCACGATGCGCCTCAGAACGGTTCGCCTCTCCGATCACCCTCACCACAAGGGCTCTGCTGCTCGGAGCGCTTGAGGACGGTGGAGGGGGCGAAGCCAAGGGGGACGACACCTCAGCCATCTTTGCGAGCTCGGCTGGAAGGGGCCTGCGGAGCAAGGATCAGTAAAAGCAACAGAAGGATCAGGAGCTGGGAAAGGAGAAGGCTTACTCATCAGTGGCGAAGTACTTCCTACGCTTCAGCAGGCGACAAGGGTAATCGTCGCCTAGGGCCTCCCTTCTCTTCTGGAGGGCCTCAAAGTCCACGCGAAAGCGGCCCAAGAGTTGAGCGCAGGGATCGACCTGCGACAAAGACGGAGCGTCAAGGCGATCCACGTCAGGGGCGCCTGCCTGATGCGCGCTGCCAATCGCCTCGCCAAGAGAAGCGGCTGGAGCCTCAGGGGCCTCAGTCGCAGGCGCTGAGGGCAGCTGCTTGCCACCCTCAGCCTCAGCGGCACGGGCCCCAAGAGCTACTCCCTCATGAGCGTCGCCCGACGCTGTCACCCTGCCAGGAGCCCCCTCGGCCTCTGGCGCCTCATGCCTCCCTGCTCCGCCACTTGAGGAAGAGTCGCCTTGGCCAACTGGATGGGCAGTCACCATCACTGGGTTCTCGCGAGGCCCCTGGAGGCCGGCGGGGCGCGGCCCCCACTCATCAAAGATAGGCATCTGATTCACAAAATCGCCCCTGTTCTGGCAGAGGTACAGCAAGGCCCCTCCCTACTGGATGCTGCCAGGGTTGGGGTCCCCAGTCAGGATCAGAGTGCTGTCCTCAGCACTTCAGGCTGCAGGTCCTCTTCCTGGAGCCTCATACGATCATCACGCCCGCTAAAGGCCCACATCCGGCGGGAGTGGCGTTGGAGAGGAGCAATGCGGCGTAGCAGGAACTCCTTCACCACCTTGGGCGCTGTCACGCCAAGCGACCTCAAGAACGCGAAGCGGTGCCAGACGAAGACGAGCCGGGGGCTCTCAAGCGTCTCCTGGCCCCAGCCCGAATTGGGGACAGCAGGCGAAGTTGGCTCCGATAGCAGGGGGCTGGGCACCCCTACATGCACATACAGCCACCGCTCGCGGAACCCAGCCGCGGGCGGAGGGAGCCTGAAGTCAATCCCTGAGGCCGCTATCTCAGACGCGGCAGTGAAGCTCACGCACGCCGAGCATTGGGTAGGGTCGACAAGACGCAGAAGAGAAGAAGTGGCGCAGCAAGGCAACCGAAGGAAGGATGCCCATCATTGCCTCGCAAACAAAGGCGAAGACCGAAAGAAGGGTGATGGATTCAGGACCCAGATGCATCATGTGGATCTGATAGTGGGAAAGCACGGCATTGAAGAAATCAGAAAAGGGGGAACCAGACCCGCCCACAGGGCGTCGGCGAAATACTGGACCTCGGTGACTATCCTGTCGATGGAGAAGTGAGGCACGTGCCAGGCCGTCGTCCTCCCGCATTCGTTGAAGATAGTGGCCAGAGCCGAGCTGACCTTGCCCAAGCCCTCGGCAGGGGCCGCCAACGACAGCGAGCAAGGCGGAGGCATGGGTTTCTTCCCTCTTCCCTTCTTCATCGGAGCCATGGCGATAGGAAGGGGGGAGGAAGGTTCGATATTGGGTTGAAAACAGAAGCTGGAGTTCGAGCGGAGGAAGGACAGAGGGCGCTCGAGCAACAGAAAGGGGAGCGGCTGTGTACGACTACGAGTCCGCCTAGCATGGCGCAAAATAAGGGGGGCGTGGGGGAACAGTGCCACCCACGCCCAACCAACCGCCACGCGGCGCCCAAGGCCGTAGGCTGTTAGGGCTCGCGGTGCTTCGCTCTTGCCCTTTCGCCTCCCTGCACGGCCAAGTCCGGGCACGCCTTGGGCCCGGGGGCTACTGTCGGCGTTCTGGGAACGGGGGTCCCCAGACTTGCCTGCCTGCGGCCTGCGGCGTGGCTCAAAAGGGGGCCCAGCGCGGCCCGTCTTCATCAACACAGACCCAAGACCCTCGCGAGGGGCCAAGCCTCACGGGGCGGAGAACACGGAGCTTCCTCAGGCGAGGCCTCATCGGGCTGGCTCGCGAGGAGGCGGAGAGATCAAGGCGGGGTACCTCACGAGGTGCCCGTGATGCAAGCCATGACGACCAAGGGTGCCAGGCGGGCGCCAGCCCGCGCAGTGTCCTCCTTTCCTCTTTGGTGCAAAGGGAGAAAGCGTAGGCGAGAGCATCAAGCAAAGGCACCCGTTTTGGTGCAACGAGACCAAGACCAGTCCAACGGCAGGGAGGAAGTCATTGTGGAGCCAAAGCCAGCTCACCACCAGAGCCTTTGGCAGGCAAGGACCAACTTTAGTCAGGATAAGTGTACCAGATGTTCCCCTTCAAAATGGCCAATTGTTGGCGCCCTTCCCGCTCAATATTTGGGAAGAGGCCCAGGGCCTTTGCCTATAAATAGGACTAGCCACCCACAGGGTAGAGGGGAGATGGGAGATCGGAGATCGGAGATCGAATCAAATCGGAGAGAGAATCGAGAAGAGAGAGAGAGAGAGAGAGAGAGAGGGGGGGGTGACTAAACTCCTCCCAGCAGTTCATCCCCCAACCAAGAACAGACCCTCGCGAGGCTGTTCTTCCTTGTATTGCTCATCATCATCAGCCCAAGAGGCAATCCACCACACCACACACTGGAGTAGGGTATTACACCACAACGGTGGCCCGAACCAGTATAAAGCCTGTGTCTCTTGCGTTGTTCTTTCTATAGCTTAGATCTTAGCGAGGCGGAGGGGTGCAGGTAGGTAGAAGGCGAAATCTCCGCGCGCACCCCAGTGTTCGAACCTCAAGGGTCTGCAGGAACCCGAAATCCGACAACTTTACCCTCGAAAACTGTTGCTATCTCCTATACTTGTGGGTTATCACAAGACGCCATACTCTCCTAGGTTGCGAAACCAAGGCTATGATCACCAAAGCTAAGGAAATCAAGGCAAATGGAGACCAAAGCTCTGATACCACTAATAGGATCGAAAGTAGGTCTAGAGGGGGGGTGATTAGACTACTTGACCAAATAAAAATCTAGCCTTTTCCCAAATTTAAGTCTTGGCAGATTTTAACAACTTAACATAAGTCAAGCAATCAACCTACACATGCAATTCTAAGAGTATAGCAGCGGAATATAAAACATTGCGTATGAAGGTAAAGGGAGGGGTTTGAAAAGGCAAACATAATGAAGACACATAGATATTTGGCATGGTTCTGATAGGTGGTGCTATCGTACATCCATGTTGATGGAGACTTCAACCCATGAAGGGTAACGGTTGTGCGATTCCATGGAGGGCTCCACCCATGAAGGGTCCACGAAGAAGCAACCTTGTCTATCCCATCATGGCCATCACCCACGAAGGACTTGCCTCACTTGGGTAGATCTTCATGAAGTAGGCGATCTCCTTGCCCTTACAAACTCCTTGGTTCAACTCCACAATCTTGACGGAGGCTCCCAAGTGACACCTAACCAATCTAGGAGACGCCACTCTCCAAAAGGTAATAGATGGTGTGTTGATGATGAACTCCTTGCTCTTGTTCTTCAAATGATAGTCTCCCATCAACTCACTCTCATAGATTTGGCTATGGTGGAAAGATGATTTGAGTGGAAAGCAACTCGGGGAAGGCTAGAGATCAAGATTCTTGTGGTTGGATTAGAATGTCTTGGTCTCAACACATGAGTAGGTGGTTCTCTCTCAGAAAATGAGTAGTGGAAGTGTAGGCACATTCTGATGGCTATCTCTTGAATAGAGAAGGTGTGGAGGGTATATATAGCCTCCACAAAAAATATAACCGTTACACACAATTGAGCCAACTCGGTCAGACCGAATAGGTAAACTCGGTGATACCTATTTAGTTCAAAATGTGAATGTTAGGATTCTCGGTGGGACCGACATGATCAACTCGGTGGAACCAATGTGTTAGGGTTAGGGCAAAACCTTATCTCGGTTTCATTGATTACGTTAACTCAGTGAGACTGATTTCGGTAATAAGCAAATAGAGAGTTGGTCAGGCAAACTCGGTGGGACCGATCACTCCTTTCAGTTAGACCGAAACATTACGAAAGGGAAACAAAGAGTTTGCATTGCGAACTTTGTGGGACTGATCGCTCATTTCGGTGAGACCGAAACGTTACGAAGGGAAACAGAGAGTTTGCAATCCCATCTCGGTGAGACCGAAATCCCTATCGGTGAGACCGAACTGATTAGAGTTTCTGGCTATGGCTATGTCAAGTGAACTTGGTGGCGCTGGATGGATCAAATCAGTGGGGCCGAGTTTGACTTTAGGTTTAGGACATATTTGGATTTGAGAAGGTGGTTGAGGGCTTTGGAGCATATCACTAAGCACTTTGAGAAAGTAGACCATTAAGCAACGCCTCATACCCTTTTAATAGTAATTTTTCCTATGGACTCAATGTGATCTTGGATCACTAAAATAGAAATGAAGAGTCTTGAGCTTTTGCCAATATTTGTCCTTAGCATTTTGAGGGGTCCACATCTCTAGTCCATGCCTTGCCAATCATTGAACTTTCTGAAAACATCAACTTGAATGGATATTAGTTCAGTGAGCTATATGTTGTTATGAATTACCAAAACCACCCGGGGATTAGTTGCACTTTCACCTAGTTGCTACATGAGCGATTCGAGCATACAAAATAGATTAGAAAAAGCAGGGGGTTTATGGAAGGGGATGCACAAGCAGTATTCCCGCTTAGTACAAGTGAAGGTTAGAAAAAGACTGGGAAGCGACCAACTAGAGAGCGACAATAGTCATAAACATGCATTGAGATTAACCAACATTGAGTGCAAGCATGAGTAGGATATAAATCACCATGAACATAAATATCGTGGAGGCTATGTTGATTTTTTTCAACTACATGCGTGAACATGTGCCAAGTCAAGCCACTCGAATCATTCAAAGGAGGATACCATCCTAACATATTACATCACAACCATTTTAAAAGCATGTTGGCACGCAAGGTAAACCATTATAAACTCCTAGCTAATTAGGCATGGCATGAGTAACTATAATCTCTAATTGTCATTGCAAACATGTTTCATTCATAATAAGATGAATCAGGAATGATGAACTAATCATATTTACAAAAACAAGATAGGTCAAGTTCATACCAGCTTTCCCTCATCTCAATCATTTCATCATATATCTTCATTATTGCCTTTCGCTTGCACGACCAAACAGTGTGAATAATAATAATAATAGTGCACATGCATTGGACTAAGCTAGAATCTGCAAACATTTATTCAAAGGAGAAGACAAGGTAATATGGGCTCTTTGTTAGATCAACAATAATACATATGAGAGCCAGTCAACATTTTCATCGTGGTCTTCTCCTCTCGACCCCCAAAGAAAAGAAAAGAATTTCAAAGAAACACACTGAAATGTCTTTGGAGTTCTCATTTTTCTGAAGAAAGTAAAACAAGAACGAAAAAAACTATTTACATGGGAAAGCTCCCAACAAGCAAAAGAAGAACGAGAAATATTTTTAGGTTTTCTTTTAGTACTACTACGAAGTAAACATGGAAAGTAAACTAAACTACAATTATTTTTTTTGTTTTTCTTAAAGTTTTTCAAACACACAAGAAGAAAGCGAGATAAAGAAATAAACTAACATGGATAATACAATGAAAAAGTATGAACACCGACAGCTGAAATGATTGTGTGAACGTGAATGCAATGTCGGTGAGAAATACGTACTCCCCCAAGCTTAGGCTTTTGGCCTAAGTTGGTCTAGGGCCACCACTGGCCCGGATGATATCTGAAATCATAGTTGGGGTTGTACTGTGTTGCGACAGCTACCGCTTGGCGAGCTGCTCCCTGGAGGCGAGAAGCCTCCGCTGTTCTTTCATACTCGTTTGCCTCCTCTTCGGTTATAAAATATCTCCCATTTACCTGAAAGTTTAAGAAGGCAGGAGAATGAAGGGTAATATGGACAACACGCCATCTGTCAAAGATTAGTCTAGAGGGACTATTCGTTTCTCTCAAGAAACTGATAGCGCACCATCGCATTATAATCAGGAAAAGCAGGTGGCAACTCAGTGTCTTTCCCTCTTATGGGTACACCAAGATAATTAGCTAAACGATTTGCATAAATCCCACCAAATAAATCTCCCTCTTTCGCATTATGATGTAACCTCCTCGCAATAATAGCCCCCAAGTTATAGCGCTTATCACCTAACACCGCACATTTGAAGATACTAAGATCTGGAACGCAAAGGTGGCAATGATCATGTTTACTATTAATGCACCTACCAATAAAGAGAGCAAAATAATGTATAGTAGGAAAGGGAATGCTCCCTATGGTAGCTTGTGTGATATTTCTAGTTTCTCCCACGGTGATGCTAGTAAGGAAATCATTGTATTCAGATTTGTGAGGCCCACTATGAATGCCCCACTGTGGGATTTTGCAAGTAGTATTGAAATCCTCAAGGTCCATGGTATATGATTCATCATAAAGATCAAATAAAACAGTATGGGTATTGCGCTTAGATGATAATTCCAACCTCCACACAAAGGAGTCGGTGAGGTAATAGTATTGTTGGCACTTATTCTGATACAAAGTCCTCAAGATTAGCATTCCATACATACGCATCAAATTCATCCTTGAAGCCTGTCTGAACCATAAATTCATCTGATGGCCATTCACAAGGCTGCACTTGAGCTTCCCTTGTTGGTTCAAGGTCCGGCTCACATATCGCGAGCCTCAGTGCTTGCTTCCTCAAAGAACCGCCTTGGCACATTCTCCTACAAATTTTTCTTCCTATGAAAAATTTCTGAAATGTTTAGTGACTCAAAATAAAAGTGAACCAAACTCAACAATACTGATGGCAACTATCCCTACAAGTGTCTAGAGGCTAAATGATGTATCAAAACTACTTTGGACCATATAAATTTGACATGCAAGCTCAAGAACAGGGTCACCATAGAAGCAAAAATTTGCAATAAATAAAGCACTATAAAAAAACTAATTGGACCATTGGAGGAGTCACATACCAAAGAACTATCCCCCGAAACAGTTTTCCGAATGGAGCTTTGAGGAAGGAGATTGAAAATGGCAGCAAAATGAGCTAGAACACGGGTTTGAGTTATGGGATGATTTTTTTGGAGGAAGACGGAGTGGATGGGTGCTGGAATAAGTGGAGGGGACCCACGTGGGACCCACAAGACAGGGGGTGTGCCCTCCACCCTTGTGGACCACTGGTGCATCCCCCTAGTGTGTTCTCAGTGCCAGAAATTCTCAAATATTCTATAAAAAATCATACTAAATTTTCAGGGCATTTGGAGAACTATTATTTTCGGGACATTTTTTATTTCATGGATAATTCAAAAAATACTATTGTTGTTTTATTTATTCTAAATAACAAAAAGTAAAAGGTGCGTACAGAGAGTTGTGCCTTCTAGATTCATCCATCTGATGCTCATCAAAAGGAATCCATTAACAAGGTTGATCAAGTCTTGTTAACAAACTTCTTCCGAATGACATGAAATCGGAGAACTTTCGAATAACGCTAGGTTACCTCAACAGGGATATGCATGTCCCCAACAATAAGAATATCATATTTCTTCTTGATAGTAGGAAGAGGGAATTCAAAACCTCCAATAGTAATAGTTAAAAAATTTCCAATAGAATTGATACTATGAACTTGAGGTTGTTTCTTCGAAAAGTGTACCGTATGCTCATTACCATTGACATGAAAAGTGCCGTTGCCTTTGTTGCAATCAATAACAGCCCCTGCAGTATTCAAAAAGGGTCTACCAAGGATGATCGACATACTGTCATCCTCAGGAATATCAAGAATAACAAAGTCCGTTAAGATAGTAATGTTTGCAACCACAACAGGCACATCCTCACAAATATCGATGGGTATAGCAGTTGATTTATGAGCCATTTGCAAAGAAATTTCAGTAGGTGTTAACTTATTCAATTCAAGTCTACGATACAAAGAGAAAGGCATAACACTAACACCGGCTCCAAGATCACATAAAGCAGTTTTAACATAGTTTCTTTTAATGGAGCGTGGTATAGTTGGTACTCCTGGAACTCCAAGTTTCTTTGGTATTCCACCTTTAAAAGTATAATTAGCAAGAATGGTGGAAATTTCAGCCTCCGATATCTTTCTTTTATTAGTAACATATCTTTCATATACTTAGCATAAGGAGGCATTTTAAGTATATCAGTCAAACGCATACGCAAAAAGATAGGTCTAATCATTTCAGCAAAGCGCTCAAAATCCTTATCATCCTTTTTCTTGGATGGCTTAGGAGGAAAGGGCATGGGTTTCTGAACTCATGGTTCTCTTTCTTTACCATGTTTCCTAGCAATGAAGTCTTTCTTATCATAATGCTGATTCTTTGATTGTGGGTTATCAAGATCAACAATAGGTTCAATCTCTACATCATTATCATTACTAGGTTGAGCATCAACATGAACATCATTATTAACATTATCACTAGGTTCATGTTCATCACCAGATTGTGTCTCAGCATTAGAAATAGAAATATCATTAGGATTCTCAGGTGTATCTATAACAGGTTCACTAGAAGCATGCAAAGTCCTATCAGTTTTATTTTTATTTTTATTACTAGGACTAGGTGCATCAGTATTAATTCTCTCATAATCTTGCTCAACTCTCTTAGGATGGCCATCGGGATACAAAGGTTCCTAAGTCATTTTACCACCTCTAGTCATAACCCTAACATCACTATCATTATTCTTACTATTCAACTCATTAAGAAAATCATCATGTACCTTTAGTACTTGTTCTACTTGAGTTGTAACCATGGAAGCATGTTTACTAATAAGCTTAAGACCATTAGCAGTTCTACTCATATAATCACCCAAGTGGTCAAGCATGTAAGCATTATGTTTCAATTGTC
>NC_057809.1:124643011-124651307 GCF_018294505.1 Triticum aestivum | reverse complement strand
GGGGCGCCCTGGTGGGTTGTGCCCACTCAGGTGCCCCCCTCCGGTGGTTCTTGCTCCAGAAGTTCTCTTTTATTGTGTAAAAAAATCCTCGCAAAGTTTCGTTCCAATCCAAGAACTTTTATTTCTGCACAAAAAACAACACCATGGTAGTTTTGCTGAAAACATTGCCAGTCCGGGTTAGTTTCATTCAAATCATGCAAATTAGAGTCCAAAACAATAGGAATAGCGTTAGGAGAAGTAGATATGATGGAGACATATCAACTCCCCAAGCTTAAACCTTTGCTTGTCCTCAAGAAATTCAGTTGATAAACTGAAAGTGGAAAAGAAAAACTTTTATGAACTCTTTTGCTGTTGTTTACATAAATAAGCTTAAGTAGCACCGGGTTTTCAGCAAAGATTATAACTAACCATGTCGACAATAACACTTAAAACTTCTATTAACTCATATCAATGACATAATCAACTAGCAAGCAATAATAAGATATCTCAAACAACAACACTTTGTCAAAACAACCATAATATAATATGATAACAGTGGTATTTCACTAGCCCTTTCTGAGTCTGCAAAACATAAATGCAGAGCACCCCCAAAGTTCAAGCAACGACAAAACATTGTAATTCATGGTAGAAAAGATCCACTCATGATGCACCCAACATTAGCTACACACAATGCATGAGGATGACAATAGTGCTCTCAGGTTCTGGCGCTTATTTGAGAAGGTGATGACACAACACAAAAGTAAATAGATAGTCCCTTGGCAGAGGGAAGCAGTGATTTGCAGAGGTGCCAGAGCTCAAGTTTTTAAAACATAGGTAAATGAAATTTTGAGAAATGCACCATTCTTGTTTACTTGGCGACCATTAGTTATCGGTATCTTCCATGCTAAACACATTAGTGGCGGTTCCCAAGCGATAAAAGTAAAGGTTTACTCCCCCTCCACCAACAATCACACTCCACGACTTTTCTGAAACAACGGGTGCCGTCCATACCAACAACAGTCCTGAGGGAGTTTTGTTTAATTATTTGCAATTTGAGTTTGGGACTGGGAATCCCTATTACCGCCCCTCTCATGCAAGGACGAGTGAATCAACACTCATCATGAGAATAAGCCGCTTAGCATGGAAGATACTGACTACCACCTGTCACTCTATGAACAATCCAGGCACACAAAAAAGATATTTATTTGAAGTTTTTAGAGGTGGCACATGCAAATTTACTTAGAACGGCAGGGTAATACCGCATATAGGTAGGTATGGTGGACTCATCTGGAATAACTTGGGTTTCAGAATTTTTGATGCACAAGCAGAATTCCCGCTTAGTACAGGCGAAGGCTAGCAATTAGGTTGAGAAGAGGCTAGCTAGAGAGCGAAAACGGTCATGAACATGCATTATGCATAAGTAACATTGGATACTAGCATGAGTAGGATATGAACACCATAAACATAAATATCATAGAGGCTATGTTGGTTTTGATTCAACTACATGCATGAATATGTGCCAAGTCAAGCCACTCGAACATTCAAAGGAGGAAACCATATCATCATACTACATCACAATCATTTTAGCGCAATGTTGACATCCAAGATAAATCATTATCCACTCCTAGCTACTTAAGCATGGCATGAGAAACTATAATCTCTATTTGTCATTGCAAACATGTTTGATCATAATAGGCTAAATCATGGATACTAGGTTAAACATATTTACAAAAATAGAACAAGTTCTGCCACAACCAATTCATCAAATATCATCATTATTTCCTTTCACTTGCATGACCGAATGATTTGATAATAATAATAGTGCAAGAGTGCCGTGAACTAAGCTGAAATCTGCAAACATTTTATTCAAGATGAGAAGACAAGGCAATATGGGGTTTGTTAGATCAAGAATAGTGCATATGAGAGCCACTCAACATTTTCATCGTGGTCTTCTCCTCGGTATGACTCAATAAAAGAAAAGAAATTAAGAGAAACACACTGAAATATTTTTGGAGTTTTTTTTCTTGAGCAAGAAGATGAAAAGGAAAAACAAAAACGAGAAAAACTAATTACACGGGAAAGCTCCCAACAAGCAAAACAAGAACAATGAAATCTTTTTGGGTTTTCTTTTTAATACTCAATTAACTAAGCTAGAAAGAAAAATCGAAAAGAAGTAGGAAATGTTTTTTTGGATTTTCTCAAAGTTTTTCAAACACACAAGAAGAAAACGAGAAAATAAATCTAGCATGGATGGTACAATGAAAAAGTTTGACACCGACAACTGGAATGAAAATGTGTGAACATGAATGTAATGTCGGTGGAAATACATACTCCCCCAAGCTTAGGCTTTTGGCCTAACTTGGTAATCCCCATCAGTAGCCTGCATAGTGGTCGGAGTGGTAGCTCACGGAGGCTCTGGGTGTAGACGCCTCAGCCTGCCGTGCAGCCACAAATGTTGCGTTATGTGCTCGGGCCTCGCTCTCAAGAATATAATATCTCCCCTTGTTGTGAACATCAAAAAGAGCAGGCGCATGCAAAAAGGTATCCACAACGGACCTTTTATTAAACAACATGTTACCCTCCTTAGTTTGCTTGATTTGTAAACCAAGAAAGAACTTGAGTTCACTCATCATAGACATCTCAAACTTCTCCGACATTAGCTTTCCAAACTTTTCACTAAAATGAGGGTTAGTCAAACCAAATATGATATCATCAACATAAATTTGGCAAACAAATAATTCACCATTAACCCTTTTAGTAAAAAGAGTAGAATCAAATTTTCCAATCTCAAAGCCTTTTTCAATAAGGAACTTGGTCAAGCATTTATACCACGTTCTAGGAGCTTGTTTAAGACCATAAAGAGCTTTGTGAATTTTGTAAACATGGTCGGGTATCTTAGTATTAACAAAGCCGGGAGGTTGTTTAACATAAACTTCCTCCTCAATTTCACCATTTAGAAAAGCACTTTTAATGTCCATTTGATACAATGTGATATCATGATGATTGGCATAAGCAATTAAGGTGCGTATGGACTCAAGTCTAGTAGCGGGGGCATATGTCTCACCATAGTCCATACCTTTGACTTGAGTGTATCCTTGGGCAACGAGACGGGCCTTGTTGCGTACAACTTGTCCATCTTCATCTTGCTTATTCCGAAACACCCATTTGGTACCAATGATGTTGTGGTTGTTGTCGGTCTTCTCAACCAATGTGCACACTTGGTTCCTCTCAAAATTGTGTAGCTCTTCGTGCATGGCGCTTATCCAGTCTGTATCTTCTAGTGCTTCTTCAACCTTCATAGGTTCAATGGTAGATATGAATGAATAATGTTCACAAAAATTTGCCAAACGAGTTTTAGAGCGAGTGATTCTCCCGGTTTGAATATCGTTGAAGATTTGTTTGACGGGATGGTCTCTTGAGACTCTTGCTCTAACTCGTGAGAGCTTTTGTTTGGGTCGGGGTGGAACATCTTCTTCATCATCTTGTTCTTCCTCTTGGCCTTCTTCATTTTTGGTGTTGTTGTTATCTTGTGGAGGTGGAGAAGGAGGTTGATGAGGTTCATCTTGGTGTACTTCCTCGTTTTCTTCATCTTGGCGTCTCCCACTTATGGATGCCTCCGAGTCAAGTCTTGGTTCACCTTGTCGTGAGGTAGAAGCTTCCACTTGGACGGACGAGGTACTCTCCTTCACCTCCGTTGGGCGAATCTTGCCAATAGACAAGTCTTGTATTGCTTCCAAAGGGTCTTTGTCTCGTACATCAATTGGCAATTGCTCTACTTGCGAGCCGTTAGATTCATCAAACTTCACATCTACCGTCTCTTCAACCTTTCAGGTGAAATTGTTGTAGACATGGTAAGTGTGAGAGTTTGAGCCATAACCAAGTATGAAACCCTCATGAGATTTAGGAGCAAATTTAGAACAACGATGCTTATCAAGAATATAGCACTTTGAGCCGAATACTTGAAAGTATCCAACTTGAGGTTTGTTACCGGTGAGAAGCTCGTATGCCGTCTTGCCGAGTAGCTTGTGAAGATATAGACAATTTGTTGCATGAGAAGCTATCTCAACCGCTTCCGCCCAAAAGTGTTTTGGCGTCTTGTACTCATCAAGCATCATTCTCGCCATCTCAATAAGAGTCCGGTTCTTCCTCTCAACAACTCCATTTTGTTGAGGCGTCTACATGGCCGAGGACTCATGTGAAATCCCTTCTTCGTAAAGAAAGGTGTTCACATTTGCGTTCTTGAATTCTGTTCCATTGTCACTGCGAACCTTCTTGATCTTCACTTCAAATTGATTTTGGGCCTTCCTAGCGAAGTTCTTGAAAATGTTTTGGACCTGCAATTTATCATCAAGAAAGAACACCCACGTAAATCTTGAAAAATCATCGACTATGACTAAACCAAACGAGTTTCTACCGAGACTTTTATAGGCGTTTGGACCAAAGAGATCCATATGAAGTAGCTCGAGCGGTCTTCTCGTGGTCATGATATTCTTCACGGGGTGGCTTCCTCCAACCTGTTTTCCTGCTTGACAAGCACTGCACATTCTATTCTTGTCAAATATAATGTCTTTTACTCCAAGGATATGATCACCTTTAATAAGCTTATCCAGATTTTGCATGCCCACATGACCTAACCTTCTATGCCACAACCAACCTTTAGAAGATTTAGCAATTAAGCAAGTTCTAGGTTGAGCCTTTTTAGTGAAATCAACAATATATATATCACCTCTACGTATACCGGTAAAGACCATGTTATGATTATCTCTTCAAATCACTTGGAAATATACTTCAGTAAATAGGACACTGAATCCAAAGTCAGCTAGTCTAGATACGGAAAGTAAATTATAGCCAAGAGATTCAACGAGCATAATATTTTGGATGGAGCTGTCATGTGAGATGGCCACCTTACCCTTTGAGTTATCACCAAAAGTGACATACTTTCGAGGGCCGTCATTTTCAGCAAGCTCACGAAACTATAACACCCTCGATGCGACTATAGCTCCCACGTGCCGAGGCACGACTTAGAGATATAATCGCATTGAAAGCATATGTCGCAAGTTAGGCAATCTTCACAACATCCCATGTAATATGATAATAAAAGGGGAAAACATAGTTGGCTTACACTCGCCACGTCAATCAAGTGCATAAATAACATTACATCATCCAAACACTCATGGCCTGACTACGGCGCCAAAATAAAAGAGAACCCAACATGCGACAACGGTCCCAATCACCCCCAACTGGGCACCACTACTGATCATCGGGAAAGGAAACATAGTATCGTTGAGAGTCTTCGTTGAACTCCCACTTGAGCTCATATGCGTCTCCTGGAGCGGAATCATCAGGCCCTGCATCTGGTGTAATAGTAATCTGTGAGCCACAGGGACTCAGCAATCTCGCACCCTCGCGATCAAGACTATTCAAGCTTATAGGTAAGGCAAGGTAAAATACGAGTGGAGCTGCAGCAAGAGACTAGCACGTATGGTGGCTAACTTATTCGAAAGAGAGAGCGAGAAGAGGAGGCAAAGCACGAGCGAGAAACTAGAGAGCAACCTGCGCAAACATTACTCCAACACCGTGTCCACTTCCCGGAATCCGCCGAGAAGAGGCCATCACGGCAACACACTCAGTTGATTCATTTTAATTTAGTTAAGGTTCAAGTTATCTACAACCGGACATTAACAAATTCTCATCTGCCCATAACCGCGGGCACGGCTTTCGAAAGTTCAGTCCCTGCAGGGGAGTCCCAACTTAGCCCATGACAAGCTCTCACGGTCAACGAAGGAATATACCTCCTCCCAAGATGTTCCGATCAGACTCGGTATCTCGGTAATTCAATACAACTCCGACAATGGTAAAACAAGTCCAGCAACACCGCCCGCTGTGTCGACAAATCCCGATAGGAGCTGCACATATCTCGTTCTCAGGGCACACCAGATAAGCTAAGCGTACGGGAGCCAACGTAACCCAAGTTGCCGAGGGACGGCCCCGCACGGTGCTCTAGGTTGGACCAACACTCAGAGGAGCACTGGCCCGAGGGGGTTAAAATAAGATGACCCTTGAGTCCGCGAAACCCAAGGGAAAAGGCTAGGTGGAAAATGGTAAAACCAAGGTTGGGCATTGCTGGAGGAGTTTTATTCAAGGCGGACTGTCAAGGGGTTCCCATTATAACCAAACCGCGTAAGGAACACAAAAATCCGGGAACATAACACTGATATGACGGAAACTAGGGCGGCAAGAGTGGAACAAAACACTATGCGAGAGGCCGAGCCTTTCACCCTTTACCAAGTATATAGATGCATTAAGATAACATAGCAATATAATGATATCCCAACAAGTAATTAAATGTCCAACAAGGGACGACCTCCAATCTTCACCTGCAACTAGCAACGCTATAAGAGGGGCTGAGCAAAGCGGTAACATAGCCAATCAACGGTTTGCTAGGACAATGGTGGGTTAGAGGTTTGACATGGCAATTTGGGAGGCTTGCAAGCAAGTGGTAGGCATCATAGCAATGGCATAGCAAAAGAGCGTGCAAACTAGCATAGCAAAGATAGTAGTGATTTCGAGGGTATGATCATCTTGCCTGCACAGTAGTCAGAGTTGACTGGATCCTCAAAAGCAAACTCAATGGGCTCCTCGGTAGCGAACTTGTGTCCCGGCTCTAACCAAACAAGACAAACAAGCAACAAGGATACAATCAACCACGTGCAAGACCAAGCAATATGATGAAATGATGATATGCTATGCGGGATGCAATGCGGGATGCAAAATGCAAGATATGACAGGAAATGCATGAAGCTGGCATCAACTTGGAATTCCAAGGGAGCCACTAGAAAGGTGGGATGAAATCGCTTGAAAACGATATAAAGAACCCCGAAATCGGAGTTACGGTTTGGAAATGGCAAGCGTTTCAAAAATGACACCGGTCTGCGATTTACAGCAAGTAGGCATCTAAATGCAATGAAATGAACATGCTACAGCGCCCAAACATAACAACAAAATACATGGCAGGGATGCACACAAGATGCTTAACAAAAGTCTAGCACTGAGCTACGCCCAATTCATCCATTAACATGTTCGAACAAGCATGGCAAAAACGCAAATGGCAAACAGATCTCAGACTTAGTGAAATTAACACTTGTCTGGAATCTCAGATCATATAGCCCTCTTCGGAGCAACAAAACAACATGCTACAGGACCTGAACATGACAAAGAAAGACATGGCATGGAGCTACTCAACAAGCTTAACAAAAGTCCCTTAGTGACCTTGAGCCAAAAGGGATCACAAAATATACTAACAAGCACACGAACATAGCAAAAACATAATCAGTTTTCAGACTTACTGAAAACTGGGACATGCTGAAACATAACTCATGAAGGCATGTTTACGAGCTCGATGCACTCACTACGGCGCAAGTCATGGCAATACAAGCATACATCCCTAAAGAAGGCACAAAATACAAGCTAGCCATGGCAATAACAATGGCATAGCATGCACGGATCAACTACAATAACATCGGCAAAATCGCAAACAAGTTGACGATCTGCCCAGATTCGCAATGAGGCAGAAGTAGAGCTCGACTGACTCAAGCTAGGGTGCTCCATAATTGCAAACAAAGGCATGGATGGATAAAGCATAACAAGATTAACAAAACTCCTTTACTGATCATCCTCAAAAGAGGCACGGAACACTAGGAAATAGCATGAACATATGGCATCATGAACTAAATAATCCCAGACTTGGTGAAAACTACTAAGTCCTAGAAAACAGAATTAGCAAGTGCACCACTTTGCAAGCTTGCACAAGTCACCACACACATCCTAAAAATACATGGGTTGCACCTCTGGAAAGATGACAAAACCCTTAACAAAACATATGTAGGAATCACAGGCATATCATGCACACAATAATCATGGCAAAAATGACAAAAGTATAAGATGAACTAGGAGATCTGACAATTAACTCACGAAGCCTCCTTCTAACAGCATTTCGGGCATCAAGATGCACTCAAATGAAAATGATGCAATGGAATGAAATGATGTACTCGTCGAGGCAAACATTTTGATATACTATATGTCCAAATCGGAGGTACGGAATGCAGAGATATCACCGGTCAAAGTATGCATAAAAAATAGGGGGAGAGGGTAAAAAGTCAACCCCTAGGGTTTTTTTCCAGATCTAGATCCGGATCGGCGTGCACTGTAGCTTCACGACGCCCGAGGATGGCCGGCCGGAGATGGCGGCGGTGGCCCGCGATGGAGCGACCGGACTTCACCCGGGCGGCGGCGGCGAGGTCGGGCGGTGCGGCGGCGG